>NC_081252.1:13361413-13661413 GCF_030490865.1 Poecile atricapillus
TATTTTCAGATTATTGCAATAATTTACAGAAGTCCTCCATTATAATTTTGAATCACAAGGTCATTTTCATAAAATTACTAAGAACTATGAAGTAAATTCCCCTCCTTCCCTCCCTCCAAAAAAAGCTAAAAAAACAACAAAATATAACAAAAATATGTCAGCCCAGAAATTAGCATGGACTGATTGTGACAAATGTACTTCTATAGCACCACTTTCTCTATACACTTTTTTTTTTCCCTAAACATGACATAATATCCTTTTCTTATAAAAAAAAAAAAATACTTAAATATAATGTAGAACATGGAGATTACTTTTTGTATTATCAGAATGGTAGTTTGGACATGCTACAGGAGTGCTTGACATTTGCTATCTATCTTGATCTCTTTCAATGTTTCAATGAGAAAATACTGCATATCAAGCTGATTCAGATAAATCAATATTTCTCATTAATTATTTACTTCCCAAAAACACGTGCAAGATTTTCACATATTAATAAGCTGTTACATTAAAAATAAAATCAGCAAGTATTCAAAAAGAAAGCAAAATAAGCTATATTTCTTCAAATGGTTAGTTTGATAGAAAGAGTGAAACTGAAAACCAAGGCGGTAGAAAAGATTTCCTGGATAAGGTCCATGTCACACCACAGCAATTTCAGAAAGTCAGCCAAACCCATTGTAAAACTAATTCATTTTTTTACCACCTTCTCGTGTTACTACTCTTGATAGTGTGTCCTGATTGTATAAGATGAATGCTAATTTGACTTTTTTCACAGTTAAAATCATGCTACCTGTAATTCCTCTATAATTTCAGTCATTTGTTTCCACAGTTCCAAAAGAGTAAAACTGTATAACACAAAGTCTATTTTATGTATCAGGCAGTTACTTAAAGTAGTAAATATATGTTAGCTCCTAATGACCCAATACGTAGCCTGTGGGGGATCAAGAATTATATTCCATTGTCTAGATGGGAAGATAAAGAGGTAAAAATAATTTAGTTTCTAATCCAAGCATACAAAAATCAATCTAAAAGATTCCTGCTTTATGTTCAAAGCTTGACTGTATTTACTAACGTAGATCATGTGCAAACACCTGCCATCTCCAGAGTTCACTTGCCACATACGCTCCATGACATATTCAAAGGTTACCTAGGAGTATATAAGAGGTCAGAGGTGCTCTGAATCAATTAGAATTAGCCTTAAAACATATGATGTTCACAATAATCTGTTATGTTAAAGCCTTCCCTCAAGTAAGTTTCCCCATGCTCTTTTATATAGACTCTCACATCATCTCTAGAATAATTTGCATAACTATCTAATATTTAAGGAGGTATATGATGGCCTCTAGTGGTGCATAACCGCATGGAAATGATGAATTTCTGCTCTGTTTCCTCAGAGTTTTAAATATAGCATGATAGAAAAATAAACACACAATTCAAACCGGATGTCCTGAGTTAGGAGCAACAGAATACAGTACACAGCAAATGTAAATGGCTCATTACTTTTTACCTGGTAAGAAAGAAAAAATTCCTGAAGGCCACACGATTACATGAGAATAATTTTTAAAATATCCAGATTTTTCCTATTTAACATTGTTTTCTCTCTCCCAGACTTTTGTTCACTGCACACTGCTAGGCTTTTCCCTGCTGGTACTGCAAGTCACTAATTCTTTGAGAATAGTGAGAATAGTGAATGAGAAAATACATCTGATTTTCCACAGAGAAGTTGCTTACACAGTTTTCAGCCGGAATGTTTCAGATGCTTTTCAGCCTGAATTATTCTGTCATGTTAAGAAATACTTTCATCATTGTATTTGTGATTTTTTTTTTTAAAGACGGTACTTGATAAATCAATTCCTAACAAGAAAAACGCCAAAATAAAATTTTATCATACTAATTTGACCTTATTCTTACACATGGCATCTCATAACTCAGAGAACTGTAAGAAGTTCACATACAGTTGGTGGGATTTACTCTACAATACAAAGAACAGACATGTAGAAAATTAAAGACTAATACATTCTTTAGCAGGTTAAATAATAAACAGGTACTTTTCTGTCTGCCTTCCCTTAAATCTATTTGATATTTTTGCTTAAATTGCTTTAATGTTTTTATTTCTACTTTGCTTCTTGTTTTTGCCTTCACAAATGTTTAGTAAAACTCTCAAGACTAACAGGTTGAGGTTTCAGGCAGTATTTCCATTCTGCATTTCCAGTATCTCTGTAAAGAAAGCTATGAGTATTCATAGATACTAATTTATTTTTAAACAGTAACTCATAACTTCCTGGAAAGTTTTCATATTTCATATATCATATTTTTAAAAGTTTTCTAATTTGAAATACACTTATAAACACTTTTATTTAACAGAATTTGAAAGGAAAAGCTACTGATCTGTCAGTGGCCTCCACAGCTCTGCTTCAAGCAAATTTTCAGAAACTGAGACCTAACATAGATAATTGCTGTAGCTCATTCCCAAGGAAAATATGGAGATCAAAGGATACAGTAAGGCCATTCACGGGAGCTTCTTACTACATCTTTCCCTCTGTTATACAACATTTTGAAACAGCATCCTTCTTTTTCCTAGGCTATCTGCGACTTAATCCACATATGCTGTGGACAGAAAGTAAGGGCAGAGAATGATATTACAATGATTCTTTTTTTTTCTAATTCTGAAAATCATTTCACAACTACTGTCAGAAAGATGTAAGCCTGCAATGTCACAGACATTTTTCCTTAATTTCTGCATTTTTGCAAGGGAGTTTAGGTGCAATCTGACAGCAACCAAACCTTTTTTCACATCAGAACAGAAAACTATAGCCAGGGAAATGCCTAAACAAATGGTAATCATTGATTGCTGTCCTTTAGTTTCTTTTAAATGTAAAGAGTAAAAGTTAAATTACTTTCTTAAATAATTCTGAAAAGTATGTGGCTGTTCAACTATACCTTTTTTCCCGGCAGTTTGTCACATTTCTCAGGGTCTCATGAAATTCAGCATCTTACTATCCTTTAGCTACAAAAGCTACTTTTGCTACACAGTCCTTCCCTAAGCACTGCATCCCAAGTCTCAGGGTTTGTGAACCACGTTTTCCCTGAGCCAAAGTGAGTCTACTAGATGACAACCGAGGAATGATCCTTTCACAGAGCGATTTCCTCCCTCACACTCTTTCCTTTTCTGCCTTGCAGTCCCTACACTCAGCATCACTATTCTCCTGCTTCTCCCACTGGGATCTGTATGCCCAACACAGTGTGAAATATTAACTAGATAATGATTTTTATTTCTCTTTCTGGAGATCAGAGGAGCTACGAAGAAAACCACTGCTATGAAGCAGAATGCAGGAAGCTGTCAGCTGAGGAGCAGCCACCAGCTGCCATCTGAGCAGCGGTGATGTTAATGTACAATGCTATATCTTAATAGCCATCTCAATTGGCTACTAAAATGCAGCACTTTGCATTAAAAACACTACCCCACTGCTGCAGGAATACTTACCAAAGATGCAGATGTAATCTGAAAATTACCTTTTGGCTCAATGGAATGCTGTCATGCCAAATGAGCTGTTTCAGCTCCTCAAATTTTCTGCTAAAGAAATAAAACTCTTACCTTTTAATTTTATATATGCACAATTATGTTGAAGGGCACATTCAGCCAAGACAGTGCACAGATAGTACAGGTGAACTGCATGCTGTGTCTCAGAATTCAATAGCAAATGAACCTCCTCAAGAAAATTGTGCTAACTTCCACAGTGGATATTATTCTCAATTTCTTTAAAGAATGACTCTTAAAATAATCTGTTTTCAGGTACTGAAGATGGGAGAGCAGGAAAATGTAGCTGGTAGGAATTTGTTTCTGGAAATGTACAGGTTATAAGAAAGAGAATTATAAAAAGTAGGATAAGAGATATGATGAAGGCTACAGCATGAATGTGAGGGTAAAGGACATAAATGGACTACACTCCAAAAGTGGAAGTGGTGAGGCTGGTAGGCTGCATAATACAGGGGGAGGATGAAGTTTAAAAAAAAAATTTGCATCCTTTTATCCAAATAGATGGTTTGTGGGAAAACTTTTTCTCAGCTTCTGAGTGCATAGATTCAGGTGAGAATAAGGAAAACCACAGAGACAAACATTAAAGACTATGTAGTGAGCTCTGGTGCCCTCCCTGAATCATAGCAGAAGATGATGAAAAGTCAAGGCAAAAAGATCTCTCAAATCTAGAAAAAAAATGTTTCAATTGCATAAGCTTCAAAATGTAGACAGGGTCTCTGTGCTTCAAATATCTACCATGCTGAATTGATATGATTTGAAAGATAAAAATACACCTATTTGATAGGCTTGGGCATTTTATCTCCTCTTTTGTTGCACACAACTATTACATATCTTGTGCTGCACAGTCCCTACCAGATATGTCTGAAGTGGTTTGAAAGATAGAACTGGTCAGGGATATTTGTATGAAGTCAAGTTTCTTCAAAGAAAACCTGATCCCTAAACATTATGTTTTAAGCATACTGGGCATCATCAGCTTTGTTTAATCTTTTACCTAGATCCCTGATGTACCTGCCCTAGGGCCAGAGACAACTACACCTTTTGTTTTAAGTCAGAATAATTAAGTCTCCCTCAGAGCCAGGGTCTCCTGAAGCTGCAGAGCACTAGCCTCGGGGAGTCTGCTAGCAGGGCTGTCCTGCATCTCCAGTCCTTGAGAAACAGGCAGCTAGCCCAATGGAGTTGACAGTGTTGGCAGTTTCATTACTGGTATCATCTGGGATGCTGACAAGAACATCAGTTTCAACTAAAAATCTAAAGGAACAGGTAGTTCTTATTTGTCAGAGAATTCAGATGTGTGATTTATCAGATTTAATCTGAAACCAGTACTCCTTGGCCCTCAAAATCCACACATGTGCAAACTAGAAACAATTATTTTGACAGCTCTACTGTAAAATTGATCCTTGTTTTCCTTTTTAAGTTTTCCTATAAGAAGATAAAACTGCTCAGGCTAAAAAAAAAAAAAAAAAAAGAAAAAAAAAAGCCCAAAAAATCCCACCCAAACAAAACCATATTCTGAGCTATTTGAATAGATAGCATGATGGTTTATATAATCTACCGCTAGAATTTGCAAATTATTTCCATTATAGTTAGGTAAAATTTGGAAAATGTTGTATGATTAGCACTTGAATTGGAAAAGCAAAAATACTGCTCTGCAGCAAAGATCACTTCTTTCTTTTTAGTCTGACATCCTACATCAGTCTCCAGAAACACTCTAACATATCATGCTGCAGTGACATTTGAGCCTACACAAGAGTGTGGGAGCAAGTTAAGAGTAAGCAGCTCACTGTGCTCAAATGGAAGAAAAATATTTAGTCAGTAAAATATTTCCTTCAATCCTTTGGGATTTTGAACTTCATAGAATGATAGAGGTTAGATGGGACATCTGGATGTCACCTGGTCCAAATCCCCTGCTCAAGCAGGGTCACCTAGTGCTGGTTATCAACAAACTCACTGGGAGGTACTTTTTGCTCCTAATACTTCGTTATCCTTTCAATCTCACTTGAAAAAAAGGTCTTTTGCTTCTGAATTTAAGTTGGGAAGAAAAAAAATTAAAAACTGCTCTAAACAGTTTAACAGAAGCTGGGCTGGATTCCACATTATCCAGCACCAAAGCCTGCAGGACTTCAGGAAGATTTGACAGTTGCCATGTATAACAGTCCCCAGCTGTCAAATGAAAGACCAAATGAGCATCTGCCTTTAAAATAAAAATAAAATAAATTCCACCTAAAAAAAGTCTCTGCAAAAAAGAACATTGTGCTGCATCACATCCTCCCCTACACCTTTTTCTTCCCCTGCTCCAATTTGCTTTAAAAAAATCTGAGCCAGTGCTTTATGCAGCACCAACAGTAAGCACCAGGATGATACTGCACTGGTGACCTTGGATTTTCCAGCCCATTACTCCTGACTGGTCTCCACAAGAGTGCTACATTGCCACCTGCCACATCACACCTCCTCCAATGTCGCAAGGAAGTCAAACTGCTTGCACTTCCCCCAGTCCCACTCGCACTCTGTCATGGAGCTTTCTCTGCTATCTGTGAACAGAGAGGGATCCGGGGCTCTCAGTGTCCTCAGGATCCTCCCTCCCTCCCATGCCTGTGTTCATTACTTGTCTGGTAGGAGGTGCGGAAGAAGAGAAGGGAATATAAGTGGAAATATTTCCATTTTCAGCCTGGTTAAAGGAGTATTTCAAAGCAACAGATGCTGCAAGATTTATAAAGTGTTCAAAAGATAGTATATATTACAATTTTCACCTTTTTTTTTTTTTGGAAAGAAACATAGATACTTTCAAGATATAAAGATGCATACACAATCTGAATGATTATGTCCAGAAAAAAAGGGTCAAATTGTGGTTTTTGCCACTAGTAGCAATTTTTGTATGTGAGCCATATTTGAGGTAATTAGCATAGTTGCTTGCCTTTTTATTTCTACAAAAGCAGATAACAGACTACCCAGAGACCCTAAAGAAAATTGCCTCAGGGGAAGACAAAAGCTGTCAACATCAAGCTGCAAAGATCTCTTTGAGGAAGAAAACAAATTCCCAGTAAGAGAATTGATATGCCTGCTGATGAGCTGTTTGAATATGAAACACAGACACTCAGAGGGAGCCTGCTGCAAACACATCCACAGAAGCAACAGAACATTTGGCAAAAAAATTTGGCACTAGAAAAAAATGGATAGTGAAAGCAAGCATAAGGATGTGATGGAACGAAGAAATTCTGGCATGTCACACAGAAAAGAAGAGCTGGAGGAAAAGCAAATAAGCCTAGCAAGCTAAATAGAAAAACATGTGCTTTCTGGCAGGACTGGCTACTACCAGCAGTAGCGATGCTACTTGATTCAAGTGCTAAGGGAGCGTTTTATGTCACACAGAAAAATGTGGTAGATATGTTGATATTACTGTTTTTTATTAAACTAATACAACAGCAAAACCAAGAAAGGTTTAACAATCTGCCCCAGAAAGTTAGCAGAAAATTCTCTGTTCAATGAGCTTTTTCAATTCCTACAATGAATTTCCCATAAAACATTTCCCATAGGCATTTTTAATTTTTTTAATCTAAACTATACCATTATCTATTCAATGTTGGAAAATTTTGTTGGTTTTGCCCAGCCTGGGTTTTAGTGGAGTGGGGGGAGGCACTACAGAGGTGGCTTCTGTGAGAAGCTGCTGGAAGCTACTACCATTTCTGGCAGAACCAATCTCTGATGGCTTGGATGATGGACAGAGCTGGGCCAATGAGAGAGATTGGTAACGCCTCTGTGATGACTTATTTAAGAAGGAAATCAAAAAAAAGTAGGACACACAGTTTTAATTACATCCAGAGAAGAGGAGGAGGTGAGAACGTGTAAGGAAACAACATGGAGACACTGCAGTCAGTGGAGAAGGAGGTGGAGGTGCTCCAGACGCTGGAGCCAAGATTCCTCTGCAGGCCATGCTGAAGACCATGGTGAAGCAGCAGTGCCCTGAAGCCTGTGAGGATCCAATGGGGGATGCAGAGATCCTCCCACAGCCCATAGGGATCCACGGGGGATGCAGAGATCCACCCACAGCCCATGGGGATCCACAGGGAATGCAGAGATCCACCCACAGCCCGTGGGGATCCACAGGGAATGCAGAGATCCACCCACAGCCCATGGGGATCCACAGGGAATGCAGAGATCCACCCACAGCCCATCAGGGAGGTGTCCACACCAGAGTGGGAGAGCCTGAAGGAGGCTGTGGTCCAGAGGGAGACCCAGTGGAGAGAGATGGCCCCTGTTTCCAGGCTGGAGCAGCTTGTCTTTGGAGGACTGCACCCCATGGAAGAGTGACCCACGTCACAGCGGTTTTGGGAGGACTGTCTGCCCATAGGAGGGACTCATGTTGCAGCAATTTTGGGAGGGTTGCTGCTCATGAAATCGGAACTACACTGGACAAATTCACTGAGAACTATCTCCTGTGGGAGGAACCCCACAGTCTCACAGGGGAAGGATGCCTCTCCCAGAGCAGAGGAAAACTTCAGGCGATGAACTGACAAAAACCCCCATTCCCTGTCTCCCTGCACTGTCGGTGGGAAGGACAGAAGGGTTGGGGGAAGAGAACATGTTTTTAAGGACCTATTTTACTTCTCATTATTCTCCTCTGATGTTGTTAGTAATAAACTCTTTGTATCTCTAAGATGAGCCTATTTTGCCCGTGGAGTGTTTTCTCCCAGTCCTTAGGTCATGAACCATTCAATACATTTTTTTCACCTCTGCACAGCTGTGGCAGGTGAGGGTGAGTGACTGGTTTTCATGGCTGGACCAATTCAGGGTTTTTTATTCCTTTTGGTTAATCTTGTCTGAAGATGACATTTCATGAAGGCAGTATTTTCTGAGATAATTAAAATTAACACTATGAACTATGTATTCTCTTAAGATCATGATTTGAAACTGTCACCACCTCCTTGTATTTTTGGTAGTGTCCCTCAGCATTCCTGTGAACAAATATTTAGGGAGACATTGTCACCATGTTTGCTCCCATGTCCTAGTGAAGACAGACAAAGTTGATATCCTTCAGAGATGTGTCCCTGAGGAGCCAATCATCTTAGAAAGGAAAAAGTTTCAGTTCCTGTTTTGGGATCTTCATTTCTCTCTACAGTCACACAGTCCTTTAAAAAATGAGGAATCAGCAGAGTCCACCAGTAGAAACTTCTATTAGAATGTAGGCATCCAGCCCATACTTAAAAATAAAAATATCCCTCCCTTACTTCTGCTTACATTAGGGGAGCCATATAAAAAAAAATCCAAACAAACAAACAAAAAAACCCTAACAAACCCTCAGCATCCATAAGAAATTAGTGAAAGCAACAAGGAGCAAAAATACTTAATTTGTCATTTGATCCCTTTTACCTGTTTTGTAAAGTAATTCTGGTAGAGCTAAGAAAATAATTTCACTACAGACAATAAGGCAGTCATAAAACAGGGCAGGTAAAGCTATGACAATAATGAAATTATCTAAGTAAAGCCTATTCTCTTCATTAATTTTTACACATTTTCTACCACAGTGGGAAGATATTAACGTGCTAGTATCTTCTATCCTATTCAAAAAGAAATGCATCCCTTGAGCAAATAAGGTAAATTAATAATTTCTTTATGTTAGGGATTATCATTATTAATAATAATATAATTAAATTATAGTAGGGATTATTAAATCATCATCAATTAAATGCGTGCACAAAGTTTCTGGTTGAAGTCTTTAAATGCAAAATGTGGCTCATTGCTGTTTAAGAGAGTATCCCTGTCTGTTACTTTAGAAACTCTAAAGTTAGCACCCTGAAAAAGCCAGATTTTTTTATAAAAAGCCAGTAAAAAAACTTTTGTTTTACTAAACCTATCTATTTTTATAATATTTTAGATATCCTCAAATATTTTATTTTTGCAGTAAAGCATGCAGAACACGTAGCATTGTCATTACTAGCATGTTCTGTTAAACAAACTGAATCATGATTCTGCAAAACCTAAAAATACAAAAAATTATTCAAGGTTTTGCTAAGAAATTTTGTCAAACTGTTGTGACAGGGATTCAAAAAACAGCTTCAAAAGTTAAATAACCAGTAGTCATATTCCTTCCGTGGAAGTTTCAATAAACTCATCTGAGAATACAAAGTGAGCATCTTAATTGAAGTTATTCACTTCAGGTTTCAAAACCACTTTTCCAATAAATGGAAAGTTTTAGGAGCTAATGGGCACAAATCAAAGATTTATGCCCATGTCCTTTCATATGCAGTTAGACTAAAAGTGTTGCATATGTGAGATTTTATTGTTCACAAATGAAAATATTTTCCTTCTGTAAGATTTCTTGGGCCTGATAAAACTTCTGTTACATTTGTGCTTGAGAAAATCTACAGCTGCCTAAATACATCCATAAATACAAACAAGCTTTTAGTTGTAAACGGTTTTGTTGTTTTTCTTTTTACATGCTTTGAAACTAATTCTTTTAAAGGAAAAACTGAAAAGATTCAGTGAGTTCTGAAAAAAGTTCTCACATTTTGATAAAAGTCTTTAGAATCTCAATTTCTTTAACCCTTGTTTCATTATTGTCCACAACTGTCATTCATTATACTTTTAGTGACTTTCAAAAGAAATGTGTACACATTCACAGGAAGCATGTAAAAGAAAACCAGCTCAATTTTACTTAGGAGATCACTCAGCAAGTTATAGTTTCCCTATAAAGCGTAAAACCTGTAATATTACTATAAAAGCTGCTAAAAAACCACAGTACTTATAAGACATACTTTAGGACAGCACAAAAAGCTTACTATTTATATGAACACAAGAGAAAAGAAACATCAAAAATACCATTAAGAACTCATTATCTTTCCCATAACTTGTTTAGTAGAATACATAATGCACCACTCAAGTGTCTGTTGAAAAACTTTTCTAGCACCAAATATGGACACCAAAACTTGTATATTTAGGAATCAGAAGTATTCAAGGATCATACACTTTGAGTATTGTCACTACCTGCAAACCAAAGATACAATCACAGTCAGAAATTAAAATTCCTTTAACTTTTTAATTAAAGTGCCTGTGTTAACAAGAAATGTAAATATATGAAGGCAAAGTCTTTCATAAGACCTGTCTGCAGTAAATGATTACAAAAGCTTATCAAACTATATTTGATATACTAGAAAAAAATCACCAGAGAGTTCCCCTAGATTTAAGTTTTTATTTCCATTGCAGATTCCACTAAAACTTGAAAGATTTAGAATCGGGATAGATTTCAACTTTAATAACTATAAAAAGTTTTAAATCTATTGTTCTAAAGGCATACAAAATAAGTAACAGGAGCCATGAAAGTTATGACTTTGAGGCAAAGCACACATTCAATGGACCCCAGATGACTAAAGTAGATTTAATTAAACATTAAAAATCTAGACCAGAATATCAGACATGTCCCTACACATTTTAAATTCTTAAAATTTATTTATTACTGAGAAATTAAAATGCATCTGAATTTCAACGTCTTTTAAAACAGACAACTGGAAGGATATTTTGTGACTGTCTGTAATGTACTAACACTTCCCATACCAATACTACAGATCAAGACTTAATTTTGTCTAGAATCTTACTCATCAAGATTGGCAGGGGAAAGACAGCAAGCTATGGAACTAACTACTGTAATGTATCAGAATTTGATTTAAATTGCACTCTAAGTTACATGTATTGCAATTCAAAACCACAGACACCAATTATATTCTTCAAAAGCAAAAGCACATCAGAGCGATGACCTTGGTGTTCACGTTGAGGGAAACAAAGCACACTAAATAGCTCTCCAAAGATATTCTGAATGCCAAGACAGCTAAATGCATCAAGCCCTTACTAGGACTTCCTCACATGGCTGTAGAGCCCATATGAATATATCTCTCTCATAGGTTTTGCTACATTTCATAGTAAGGGCTTGGCTCTCTCGTTGTGAGCATTGGGCATTGTGACTTAAAGAATAGACTAAGGAAAGGGAGTAAAAACACCTATTGCTTTTGAAAATCTAGTAACATGCTCTTCTGTAAGATCAAGAGTTTGTTTGTCCCAGGGGCTGGTATTTCCCAAGCAGTAAGACAAGAGGCAGCATAGAAGCCAAAAATGGGGTAGCTTAAAATAGAAAATAAGCTTAGTAACCAAAACTTGCCCAAGAACAAACCAGCTGCAGTTAATTGTTTTCTTGAATTAATACTCTATTATGTTCCACATATAATTGGCTGAAGGTTTTTTTGTAGTGGTCTAGAGAACAAGAACTCTTCAAATGATGACTTTCTTATAAAAAGTTAGATACAAAAACAGAAACAATCCAACACCAAACCACTGAAAGAGTGAAAGCAGCAAACAAGCTAACAAGCTACTACATATCACCCTAAAATCCCCAACCAAACAACATCTGCCAAGACACCCAAAACAAACAAACCAACCACACCTAAGAGGCTGATGCATATTTCTGGGGACACCAGGGATCATTGTGTCCCCAAGGTTCCAATAGATTTTTCATTAGACCTTCTGAATATCTACTCAGCAGAAGCCTTAGCACTCCTGTCTTTCTGGTGAACATTGCACAGGTCATAATCCTAACAGCTCCATGTTTATTCATTTATTTTCTGTATTTGATACAACGGACCTAGGTGGCCAGCTAGCTTAATGTGCCTTCTGAACAAACAGCACTAAAGAACATCATAATTCCTGGATCCTGAAAAGCAAGTGCAAGTTATTTATAACTAGTGCACACTAAAATAATTTCCATTAAACCATTAACTTTATATTATATAAATCTGCAGTTTAAATCCTTGCATAAGAGCTGGTTAGAAACAGTTGTGGTTAGAGATGCAACTGAATGGAAAAAAACTCAAACAAGGAATGAGGCAGACCTCTGACAAATTACCAGATAAAGCTTACAGAGAAAGAAACTGAAATAATTTAACCTCGTGCATTTGGGGTTTATTTTAAAGTGAATATTGTCAAAAATACCAGGAATGGCTTTTCATCTTTTTGAACTAGTAAAGGTCCATGAAAATCAAGGACTCTAGGAGCTAGGGTTAAAAATCCCAAAAAAACCAAATGCCACTAACCCAAAATAAACTAATAAAAAACAATCTAACAAAATCTCACCAGAACATAAAGGGAACATCAGATCTATTTAAAATACGAAGGCAAAGGTTAAAAAAGATAATTCAAATCTGTCTGTACAAGACCTCTATGATATACATGGTCCAAAAAGCCAGGAATAAATTTGGGTCCTCGTGGTAAAATTCTGTTTCCATTTACTGTGATGCAACTTCCCTTTAAGTAACTGGAAGCAAAGTCTAAGAGGCAGATGACAAAATAACTTCTTAGTTACATTACAGACTAACTCCTACCACTGATATTTAAGATATGCAGAATCAGAGAAACTGTTACTGAGGATGAGTCTTGGAATGCAAGTTGGCACCTGAAATTTTCTAAAATTCCCATAAAATACACATTTATGTGTCCCTAAAAGCTTTCTCACCAACTCAAAGGATGAATAGGAAATTACATGGTGAAAACTGCTATTGGGGAATTGTAGTAAAATGATAACACATATTTTATATTGTGATATAATACACATAAATCTCCTTTTAGAAAGTGTGTGGAAAGGAAAAAAAAAAAGAATTCTCCATTGTGAATAAATACAGAAGTTTTTTTTATTAAAAGTTCAGTGGAAGTCAAATGATGAATTTCAAAAGAGAATTTTGCTTGACTAAGGAGAATTTAAATAAGGAATGAATAGTGGGTCAACACCTTCTCTTTTTATTAGGTACTTCACTGCCAAAAAAAAAATTCCTGCCTTCCTTTGTTTGCACATTTCGCATTCTGAGTGCACATTGTGAACTCTGAACAGAATGAAGACCTGAAAATTATAAAACCTCCTAGTGCTGCTATTTTTGAATTAATATATTATGTTAGCTTTAAATTTCTCTAGTGGACAAACTAGCTGAGCTGTCTTTCTTTCTAAACTGTTGTTCCCAAGGGGAAATGCTGCTTGTCAAAGCTAAAATCTCTTAATGTTTCTGTGAATGAGATGTAAAGAGTGTTTTTAAAACATTCACACTGTTCTTATTATCCCAATTTAGTGCTTACACAGGATAATGAATTACCATACACTAACATAATACACACACTAATATGGATATACTATCTGCTAAGAGAAAAAGAATATTCCTCACACTACATTTCCAATACCAGTACACTGTCCAAAGACCATTTATTCTCTTGTGAGCTTACGAATTGTTCACACTCAGCTGTTTACTGGACACTTTTTGATACCTGGAAAAAAAAACATTGGAAGAGAATATTTGTGAAGTGGAAATCAAGAGGAACTCAGTAGTGCTGTTGGTTTTGGTGCGCACTGTTCCTCGCTGCAAAATTGGCAGAACTGCTGGTACACCCACACACAACTTTCAAAACCTGGAATTTGCCTTTTTAGGTACCATGTAGATCTGCACTGATTCAATGAATATATTTTTAAAAATAAATACTGCGTTCAGCTTCCTGGATGCCCATCAATACGAAGTTGCTAACACTCTGTGGGAGGAAAGATTAAAAAAAATAATAATAAAGTAACTAAAATGGAACTAGAACAGAATGTGGGTGTTTAGTATAACAAGTACACTTTGACAGGAATGTAAGCAGTTTGCAGAAAGTATTTAACTTGATTGGCAGAAATCTCTTAGAAGCAAATTAGTAATGCAAACTATTTAAAGGAAAATTAGAAATACGATTTAAGCATATTGGATACACATTAAGGATTGAATTATGTAAAACCCATCATACAGCATGATCCAGCAGTCTTCAAATCTTCTAATTTTATTTGGATCATTTATTTCCATCACAATTTAATCAAAGTAGTTAAAGAACAGGTTTGATATGTCTGTAAAAATCATATTATGAATTAATGGTCAAACAACAATAGTTAAGTGTTCATTGGTCTGGATGAAGTGAAGCTTAATTCTGGAGTTTGACTTATGGTCTTACCCTGTACTGTAATATGTTTATTGGCCTGAGAATTTTCCACCTGGGTATTTCAACACCCCCTTTTTTTTTATTATTTGTCAAACTATGTTCATTATAACTGAGAGCAACATGGGGTTACCATCAGTACTTGGAAATCCATTTCTTTTTTTTCTGAATGTCTTTTTGTTTCTTCTTTATTGATACAGGGCAATAACCTAAGGAGGTTGCCAACCTACTCCTACAGTCTAACTTTTTTCCTGTCTCAATCAGATATTCTCATTTCTCTTGGTAGGAAAACCACCGGCTTAATAGTCATGAAAATTATCAGAATATTCAACCAGCTCCTTTTGGGCTTTTTATTAAGAAAAAAAAATATTTTTTCCAATGATTTTGAAAAATTCCTAGTTCTAATGCCATTACCTAATTTAACGGTGGAAAAACTTTTTTTAAAAAAATTATTTATTTTGTTTTAAATTGTTTGACTTGTGGTGTATTATTAAAAAACAAAAGAAACAAAACCCAAAAATAACCTCAGGGAAACCCAAATCTACTCCATACAATTTGCAGAACTTCCAATGAGCAAGAAAACATAGAAAGATAAAATCTGAATTCATAAAAATATGTCTATTTCACTTTTTTTTTTTTTTTTTTTTTTTTTTTATGTATTAAGAAAATAATGCAAAACATTTGAACTTATTTCGGGAAGTTGTTCTTCACTGATGTAACAGTAACATCAAAGAAATTCACACAGCAGAAGGTGGGAAGAAAGGAGGAAGAGAAGCCAGCAGAATCTCAATCTTTTTTCACTGAGTTTCTGGTAAAAGATGACAAAACATTAACCTTCAAAATATAGATGGGAGACAACTCCAGGGAAGGATCCAGGTTAAGTAAGGACCAAAACATTCACGGAAGTGACAATTTGTTTCATACTCACAAAACCAGTAAATCTGAAGCAGTCTCTCATTAGCTGTCCCATAAGTTTGCTGCAGGTGAACAACCAGAACTGAAACACTGAGAAAAATTTTATTTTTATGCTTCACTGAATCCTAAATATTTGGAATGCCAGATTAAAATAATATGATATTGTATTTCATATTCTGAATGGGGAAGTGTGGTTTACATTATTTGATTCCTGTGTGAGGCATGGGGAGAGATTAAGCTATAGAGGTGAAACTATGTAGGATTCACTGGCAAAAGGAGGAATCTGTGATGTCTAACCTTGCACAGCTCCTAAAACCCTTTCTAATTAATGTGTTAAAATTTCTCATACAGAAATATTTTTCAACCACAACAGACATCTGAAATAATTGCAGAGGAATTAATGTAGTGTATTAATTATTCTCTTTTCTGTAACAAAAAAAATGAAGATATTAGAATAAAATATACCATTTTACAAATACACTAAAGAGACAATAACTCCATTTGAACTGATGCACTAAGGATATGCAGAGGAACACCTACATACCATTTGTAATTCCGATGGTTCCCAAGCCACCAAGCACAAAGGCTGCTGCTGTACTTCAGCTCAGCAGACTAGTCTCTAAAAACACATCTGTTATCAGCACTTTACTGAAAAGGCCTTTCTATAATATACATTAACATGTTAATATGCTCAATTTTACTTTTATGTTCTGTCAGAATTCAAGTAATTTTTTGACCAAGAAAAATGCAGAAGAGAAATAAAAAGACAAAAATTGTGATGTGAGATGAGATAAATGCATAACATTTACAAATCTTCGGTGTTCTCTGGCTTAGAATGTCTCGGGGCATTTAGCAATTTAATGAAATATAAAAGCTATAGGCTTTTTAGCTCTACCTGTGAGTACAACCATCAGAAGACAAACTGAATTATCCTGATGAAGCTTTAACTCATACTACTGTGTCTAGTTATTTTAACAGGTTTGCACATTGTTTTAAACATTTCTGTATTTAGGTCTAACTTACTTTAATTTTTAAGTTACAGGTAATATTACCCTTATCCATATGAAGATTTTTCTAAAGCTGCTGACCACACACACTGTGACACCAGGATAACATTGTTAATTTTACCTGGGGCCTCAGGAGATAAGGAAATAATAAAAAGTGATGGTCAGCTTAACAAATATAAGCCTGTTATGGTGGTTTTTTGTGAATTTGCTATGAAAAACATAAAAGGTTATTCCTAACTTTCTTGGAAAATGGATGCAGATTAAATTACCAGTCAATGAATAAGTAAAGGAAAGCCAAAGTATTTTTTTGCGTGCACAGACACTGCCTTACCACCCCAATTTAAGCCCATTTTAGCCAACAGATCTACACTCAGTGTAATGAAGTATAAATACACAGAATGCAAGTAAGCACACTGAAATTCAAAGACTTAATACAAATAACACTATCACCAGCCCTTTAAAAACTCAAAAATCAGAAGCTGACCATATTTTTGTCACATAAAATGTTTAAAGAGCCTGAAAATCAACAGTTTAAAATAAATAAAAATAATAAGAAATTGCCGGAAGTTTCACTAATAATCTCTCTTAGAACACAATTCTAATGTAAAATTAAAGAATAATTCTTATTTTCAAAATAAGGAGTGGTTTGATTTTTTTTTTCTAAACAGACTATTACCAATACTCAAAATTGACTATCAATTCAATAGTTGTCAATGCAACAGAAGGAAGTATTGTCTCCTTTATATACCATCTCTGAGACTAATTTGCCTGTGTTTGGGATTTTTTCAATGTCACTATTAACTTGTACATGACTACACACCTGAGTGCTTCTATTCTCAATAATTGCAGAAGTTAAAATGAGGAAAATAGAGATTTTGCCACAAAAATAATTGTGCCAGGTAATGACCATTTAATTTTACACCAATAACTCTTATCTTCTCAGTTGTAAATTTAATGGCATTGATCCCTCTATCCTGTCCAGTGTTACAGCTCATGAACAACATCAACAGGAAAAATGTAATTACTTGTGTATAATATTGATGGGAAAGGAGGATCAAGCACAGCACAAAGATGAGATCAATAGTCTAGCTCCTGATATTCATTAAATAGATCCTCAGAACAAATAATTGGAAAAGTATATTCTAATTAATATATTGCATTCTTCCTCAACCCAGAAATACTTCAAGCAGCATTTAATGTCATGAGTTAGTTTTCCAAGGCATAAAAAAATAAATTCAGGTATCAGGAAGCTTCACCATTAAAAATTTTGATGTATTTTGAACATCAGGTTTCTACTTTCAAAAGATATTTTACAGCCCAAGTATAGCACCAGAATGTCCTGTTCTCTCCTTGCATCCAATTCTTTGTTCTTTTCATGCCTATTTGTCCTGCAAATACATTTCTTAGTTCCAGCTGGTCTTGAGAGGACGGTATAGGTCAAAGGACATGAACCTTCTGAAGTTAAATAAAACCTTGAAATTAAATAACTGAATGTTTAAAGAATAGAGTATATATGGAGAAAAAAAATTCTCTATATTTTGTATTTTCTGTATTCCCTTACTTTCTCAAGAATACATAACTCACTGATTGTACTAATTGTCACTAGTACAGTAGCAGCAAAAATATTCACTACTGGGAACAATTTTAAAAACCTTTAGGTTTTTATAAACACCCGATCATCTTTTTTTCTTCATTTCTTCTTGTAGCACAATCCTTGGAAATTTTATTTCAAGTAAGACAGGAATGAATTTAAAAGTTTACAATTAAAAAGAACCCCTCCTAATTCTGCAAACATTAACATACATGTGCAGTGATAAGGACAGGGCAACCCCAAAGAGAGTTGCTCACCTGAGGCCAAATATTTCTTAAAGAAAATCCCCTAAGTGAAAAATGCAAGCAAGAAATTTCATATTTCAATTATTTTTATGCATGAGCATCTAAAGGGAATAACTACTTACATATAGAGTATTACTTCAAAGTAGGGAAAAACTAATCTAATCACTAATATTTCCCATGATTTTTAGAATATTTATTATTAAATCTAATACAGTTCAATAAATAAAATTTTATTCAGTTTATAAAGATTTGCTTAAAGACAGAGTACAATATATATATCATATTTTATTTAAATATTTATAACAAAATAGTTGAAACTACACAATAAATGCATAGGATATAATTTGATTTAGATTACTGTTTGTAGAAAACAGTTTGAATCAATGAAATATATTATTAATGTGAAAGACTGCATAAATGCTAACAAAATATAGATTTTTAAAGAACCAACACATTTTCAAAAACAAATCCTTTAACATATTTTAGGGCTTTCCAATTATCCCTTTCTGAAGTTTGACTCTGAATATAACATGATTCTCCAGTCATATCAATTTCGAAAGAAATTAATGTCTAATTACAAAATGCCACAATCAGTCCTGACAAAATTAAAAACCAATCAATATTTGTAACCAGGTATTGTCTTTTGCTGCTTCTTCCTTTATATAGAATTTAAGAGAATGAAGAACCAAACTCAAAACAGTCAATGAATAATGAAGGGTAATAAAAAAACCCAATGTTCATTGAGGGAAAGACACATAAGTTACTGGTGTCATTGTTGTCATTGTTCAGATAAGCAGCACAACCTGTCAGTAACTGAAAATCTAGACAGGAGGAGGAGGAGGGGGAGAAAATAAGGGAGTGGAAAGAAAAAAAAAAAAAAAAAAAAAGCCCTTAGGATAAGGAATTCAAATAGAAGCCTGAACAAAATGAGTGAAAAGCCCAAATGGAATGTTGAGAGGAAAAAATTCATAGGACAGCCAGAAAGCAAGGGCTATCCTGGGAGCAAAGAAGTGAAATGATGCATGCAAATAAAAACTAATTGCTTGAAGACCTAGAAAGGACAATATGAACAAATATATAGAAAAGAGTATCTGAAAATCTGGCACAAGCCAAGCATAAAGCCTTAGCCTTTTCAGCAAAATGAATGTTTTTCCGTTAGGTTCCTGTAGAAGATAGTCCTTCAATTTTAAGCCATATAGTGGGTTTTCATTTCAGAGATTTGTACTGAAAACTGTTGTAACCTGTAACCTCAGAAAAGAGACAAAGTATACAAAATAGGGGCTTTCCAGCAGAGATATTCTGTCCTGGTGAAATCCAACAAAAATAGAAAGCCTGCAGAATGTCTTAGGCCAAGCAGTAATAGTGAGAAGAGGGGAAAGGAGCTTCAAGCTATTTATAACAGAAACATTTTACTTCAGTTTTTGGTCCATTCTGTTTCTCTAGCTCTCCAGTGTTACCAAATTACAGGCACTGTAAGTAGAGCAGGTCTAGCTGGTGGTGAATGAGCAGAAAAAAAAAGAGAACATGTACTTACAACTCCTGTAAGATGCATAGACAGGAAATTCAAAGTCTCAGAAACCTTGGGTCATTTCTTTGTAATAATGTTGGAAGTACTGCTAGTAAACCAGCTTCTAAATTCATCACTGTTGGTAGCTTAAAATAATCTATCACTCAGAGCAAGAGGTTTACTTTTCTGTCAGAAGCTTTGTCTTGAAATGGGAAGAAAGAAACAAAAAAAATCAGTATGCACTCATATAAACCTGATTGCCATAGAATATACTTACATTCTGGATTCACATCAACATTGCCTCCAATGAAATCAAGTCTGACATGTGGCAAGCTTTCTCTTTCTCTTAACACAATTCAGTCTTCTACTCCTAGCAAAGTCAACCTATGTATATTTGCAAATTTGGAACAGAAATAAAAAAGGGAAATAACTTAAAAGCCAAAACGAATAAAAAACATTCAAAAGTCAAACAACCCCAAAACCCCAAATCAAAACGAGCCAACTGATTCTGGCTACAGTTTGGTGTTGTGGAAAATGTGGAAGACAAAGACCCTAATTAGCCAGCCCAACCATGCATTAATTAATGTTGAACATCCAAGAGGATGACAACTCACAGTGGCTGTCCGAGTCAATGACTCATGGAGTATTATTCTCACAAAAGAAACACCTTCAGAAATGTCAGGTATATGTTGTCTTTTTTAGCTTGAAATTGTCTGCTAAATGAATTATGACTCACCAAAAAACCCTTAGCAAATAAGAATATTAATTTTTCCCTTACCATAAGGGGAATAATGCTTTGACTAAAATAAAAATATTTTTGTGTGTCAAAGATTTTGTGACTGTATTTTCTTCTTTCTACAGAGATCCCTACCAATCATAAGCATCTTAGATCTAATTCGTATCAGTAGCTAAATCTTTTAGTGTTTGTACAGAAACCTCCCCTCCACTTCATCAGCCCCACCCTCTTATTTCAGATAAAATCCAAGTGTGGACAAACAAACACAGGAGAAATTCCAAAGCAACCAAGTCTGTATTTACTACTTAATCATAGAGGCAGAAGCATAGGAATTTCTTCAGGGACTGGGTTCAGGACTTTTCCCTGAGGCAAAACAGTATTTTTGCTAGGTTAAAGGAGTGTGTTCATGTACCTGAAGAATGATAAGTAAAAAGCCAGATGTAATGTGGAGTTTATAAATAAAGTTTTACTACTGTGAAAGGTAAATCATAAAGCTGTTGACTTGACCTCTGTGCATATAAACATTTCTCCTAGGATCAAAACTCAAACTGGGAATAATTTGGATGACAGCATAGTGACCCTGAGTTTCTTACAAGTAAACAGTTGAAATGAACACAGGCAGATTAAGTTTCTGAGTTGTGTTCCAGACAATATTATCATTATTATGCAATTTGCACTGAAGTCCAAATTCTGCTTTAACACTTAAAAATTTCACAGGTTACATGAAATTCAAAACTCCTGAACAATATCAAAAAAAGGTTAATGCCACTTTTTAAAGGTGCCTCAAAACACAGAGACAATACTTGTAGAATTTTATTTTTCTTAAATGACTGTACTGCTTTTTAACTTCATACCATCAGCTCATTACTTTCAGACACAGGAAATTTGTTTGGCCCACAGTGATGGGTTGATTTAATTCAGACAGTGTGTGGTTTAAGAGGGGTACCAAAGTGTATTTTATATGCAGTAAACTTTGTTTCTCATTAATCCCTTACCACTCCGCAAGCTCATCATCTAATGAACACCACACATATACATAAAGGCCATATATTATATATATATATATTATATACATCACCAGGTCAGTGAGGTGTTTGTTCTTCATTATCCATTTTTGTGATCCAAATAATGATTCACGTAGAGGCACACATACAATGAAAAATGAAAATAAAGAACTTGTAACAGAATATGGAATAAAATGGAAACAAGAGGCAGGAAAAGAAATCTAGTCCTGCATCTTGATGTATTTGAAATGAGGGAAAGTTCAAAATATCAGTTACAGGAGGAAAGAAAATTCATTTTTGTAAAGGGCAACTGGTAATACCTGTTTAAAAACACATTTTATCACATTTTTTACAGAGCTTAGGGAAAACCCTGAAAATTAAAAAAAATGTCTTCATGTTTGATTTTGTGCTCACAGATAAGTTAGATTTTTCGGTGTCTGAAGGAAAAATCACAACATTCAGTCAATATAGTAATGACTTAATTACTCTACCAGTATTTAATCAAGGGGTGTTGTACCTCTTCTGCATAATGAGTTCAAGTTTTCAAACAACACTGTTTCCTTTTGTTCTCAGCCTGAAGCAAAACTGAGAGAAAATAGAAATTTTATACTTTGAAAAGCATTTTTAAACTAGAGGAAAATAAGTTTATTCTGTCTTTTCTTACCAATTTCAGACATCTTAGTGATTGGAATCAATAAAACATACATCATGCTGTTTCTTGAGTCTGGAGGTGATATCAAACAACAATAACAACAACAAAAAAATTCCTACATTGCCAAAAAATGTATTTTGGCTTTCTGATTTTATTTAGTTGTCAAGAAACTGCAAAAACCTGGGAGCAGCCCTTTTAAAAGATAATAATGCTTGACAGCGAATACTTGTCCATCTTCAAGTTGTTTTCCTCTTGTTGACAGCTTTCCAATCTTCTCCAAAATTAGACTGAATTAGTTTTCTTTCCTTACAGTTCCAGTTTTCTTCTGGCTTGTGGTTAGCTGAAAGATAGCATTGTCTATGGTGACCTGCCTTAATGAGCACCACAGGAAAAGCTGACATTACAGCCTACAGCAGTATCCCATGCTCCAGCAGACTGGGCATTTAATTGGCCTGACCCCACTATGCTGAACTCAAGTAGTGAGAAGGTGGGAGCAATAATTCTGGTGGTCACATAACATTTTGGGACCTCCACAGCTCCAGTATTAGCCCTGCTGTTCCATCTGGCTGGCCATAGGGTCACAAGGGCCAGCTACAATGCTGAATAAAAAACCTGAAAAAGACTCATCAGTCCCCAGGTCTCCACCATACTCTGCACAGGCTTAGGAAACAATGGGGATATTTGCCTCCACTCAAAAAACAGTATACCTAAAAGTGCCAGACTTCAGGGACACAAGTTGTGGCACTGGGGACATTCAGTAGTGAACCTGGTAGTGTTAGCTTAGTGGTTGGACTCAACAATCTTTGTAGTGCTTTACAACCTAAATCTATGATTCCATGGTCTGCTGGGAAACTGTAACTAGAAAGACACTTTTCAGAATTACAACTGTACTTGAAGTAAAATGGAAAAAAATATCCTAATAAATAGATACATTAAAATTTGTGCATAAGGGAAACAGCAAACATCAATCATATAAAGTGCTGGTGGAAAAGTAGCAATGTAGAGACATAAAAGCAAAATACAGCATGAAAGATAAACAGCTTTGTGAAATATTCAGTAACTAAAGGGTAAAACTGTCATACCACACTTTTGAACAAGCCTAAGAATACCATTGGTTTTGGTGGAAATGAAACCCATAACTGCAGCAGGGGAATCTAGTTAGCAACATTTGCAGGACACATTAAATTACTTCAGATCACTAGAAATAGCTATCAAGCTGATTGATAACCTTTGCTCAAAATCAGCCTTTTAAAATGGCAGTAAAAGTCCAAACCATGAGGTAAGTGTCCACAAAAGTGCACTCGATACAATCTATGACTGAGACTCTCTTGTAGTCTTAACACAAAACATGTCCCACGCATTTTACAAGAAAACATAAGAAAATATTCAATGTTCCAGAAATGAGAGGACAAAAGTACCCTCTTCTACACATTTTTTGTAAAACTGTTTTCAATACAATTCTGTTTAATTATAATGAAAATGTATTGCATTATATCAAATATATTAATGCTAATTTAGCCTAAGATAAAAGGAGGTAGTGTGACTGGATAAATCTTCCTGGGGTTTTTCAGTGGTTTGTTGGTTTTTTTTTTGTAATATGCTAGACAAGATAAGGAGTAACTCATAAAATGCAAAGCTTTGAAGTATCTTTTTCTATTTTTTACAAAATAGTATATTACTTTCTGTGAAAAAACCCCAAGCACATTAATAATATTCAATCTTATTTTGTAAAGGGAGTCTCCATCATGCAGAATTCCAGCCACGACTCTTGGTTCTTTGTACCCTTTTATTCTGAAGCTTCTGGTTTATTATTAAAGAAAATGTAAATTGCTCTGAAAATGTTCTCTGTGTACAGGAACAGGCAAATCTCCCAGGGAACAACCTACATCCCTCAGGATGTGACCAATTGTTTGGCTCTTGAAATTAAAAGATACTACAAAAACCTCAACTTTTTAGAAAATGACAAGCTTGACTTCAAAAATATAAATCACCAAACAGTTAGTGTTTATTTACCATGGAGGAAAACAAATTCTTTCCTGTTATTCTTTTTTTCTTTTTTCATATTTTCTCCATACCCCAAAGGATCTGTGGCATTTCTAGGCACATTGTTGCAGTGCCCTGAGGGTACTTCTATTTGTATTATTATAGGTGGCTTTGAGAGCACAAAGGGAAGCTGAACAGTTCTATCCTGGGTGAGCTGCGAATGAGCTGCCCTGTAATACAAACGGAGGCACCCTGAGGGCACCACTGAATTTCTGTGTGTGCCTATGTATCCCTCTGTGTGCATGCTTTAAAACACAGCCAGGACAGAAATCTTTCAGATGAACTGATCTCTAAAGGTTGAACCCTTGAAAGCATTTTCATTCTCTCTTTTTTTTTTCTTTTTTTTTTTTTTTTTTTTTTCATGCCCTGGCTTGCTTTCAGCGTTATCAGTTTCTCTGATAACAAAACTACCTTTGTTTTTTAATATATTCAAGGCCTTATGGTTTGAAAAATTTTCCTACAATGACTGATTGTCAAACTTGTCATAAAATGCAACCTTAAGAATAGTGATTACATTTAAATGAATTAGAAAATAGCTCCTGCATTAAAATTCAAAAAAGGTCTCTAAAATACTTGTCTTGAGCAAGAATTTCTATTTTATGTTAACTATTTAATTTCCTTCCAAAGGTAAGAACCAACATTTACATTGGGATTGTTTGATAATAACAATTTAGACTCAGCTTTTCCCATCTGACCAATTTTCTGTCCTCATTATATTAATTAGTTAAATAACATTTGTTCTGTCCAAACAAATAGAGAATAACAAAATGTTAGTACCTTTACTGAAAGCAAAAGTTTTAAGGTTTTATTTTAAAGGAAGACCTATTTACAACCTACATTACCAGACTGTTTAAAAAATCCAATCCATAAATTGGTGGTGTTTGGTTTTTTGTAATACTGTAAAATAGCAAAATAGCAGTACAAAAACCAACCAACCAAACAGAAAAGGTGAATTTTATCTTGCAAATGTCTGCACTAATCAGAGACTGACTCATATGAAAAAACAGTATAAATGGCAAAAATGATCCCCTGCAGTACATACAGCTTTGGAACCTGGGAAGGGCTCATCCCATCATTGATCTAGTTCATGAACATGGACTTCCATTTTATTTCAAGCATAAGTAGACATTTTTAATCTGAAGACAAACAGTAAATCTGATCTTTTTCTTTGCTGTTATGACCCAGGCAGCTGTAGAGCTCTTGCATTGTCTTACTGGGGAATTGTACACAGCCATGTTTCTACCCAATAAGAATTTGCACGCCTCAGATACTTATGATCTCATTTCCTTAAACAACCAAGGCAAGATCATTTCCAAGGAGCCGGTTTTTCCTTACACACAGGGCCCAGTAATGAATGCATCCCCTGAGAACAGAAATACACAGAGCACACTGGGCCCTCAGGCTAAAAAAGGCCATGGAAATGGAGTTGTTATCCACAGTGACTAATGGGGGCATACTGACTATAATGTACCGCAAAGCATCTGTCACTTAAGAATCAAGGAATTTTAGGACTATGCAAGTAACCTTCTTTTTAGTTTTTTTTTAATCATACAGCACAAGTGTTAGTGAAAAAACATGGGTAAAAGACTTTACATCAAACATGGTGACAAGCAAATGTAGATTTTCTAAGAATCCACATCCGTGGTGTTTGTCCCCATGTTTGACTGCTCCTATATGAATGCTGAGGAGCTCCTAGGACACCAGAATAATGACAACAAATTAAAAATCCCATTCTTTGCTTTGCAGTTTCATATTAATGAATTGACAAAGAAACTTTGGTCAATAATCTCTGATTTTAATGTTAGTTAATTCAAAATAGTACTGTTTGCATTGCTATAACCTGAAGAGGTTAGAAATAAAGCAGGCATTGCTTTTCCTTCCATTTTTCTGATTCCTTGTTAAGTTCTGCATTTTTCAATTATCAAAGAGTTTGACACACTGATTATACATCCATTATCAAGGACAGATTTCAGTGGCATAGGATAATCACTGTGCAATACAGCTTACAGTCAGCTTGGACAGACATATCTGCTTAATTTTTGTTTGTCCTCATTAGAAAGGCTTCCTAAAAGGTTATGAAAATTTATTCACAAACCCTGAGTGTTAGAAAGGGGTTTTTTTTGTTTCTTTGACTGATTTTTATGGTCAGTTGATGAAGAAAATAAGTCTTTACTACATTTTTCTTTTAAGACAAAAGATCACCTACCTTTAATTCCAGAACAGCATGGAATAAAAACAATTCATTTTATCTGACAGAAAATACATTCAAACCTAACATTCAGCATATTTTCAAGCCATTTTTTTTTTAAACAGCCTGAAACTTTAATTCTTTTTAATGTTTCTTTTCTAAATATATAGACAAAGGTTTTGCTCATCTGGCTTGAAATTAATTCTAGGCAGAGTGTTCATTTATATCTCCCCTAAAATTTAAACTAAGCTTCTCCCTCTCCCCTTAAGGAATGTAATTACTATCCTTCATTTCTTGTAGTTCCCATGATGTGCCTGTCTTCCAAATAGAGAATAATGCATTATCTGTGCCCCAAGGAATTTATATTAGAAGATAAACTATATTATTGTCTGTAAAATGAATTATTTTAAATAAAAAGGGATGCTAGGATGCAATTACTGTGTTCAAGAGGACATATTTAGTTCTGTTTAAATTGATGTTGAAAAATGCTGCATGCTTAATGGCACAATTCAGATAATAATATGTTATAACAGGAACTATATTCATGAAGTCAAATGCAATTTACATACAGATTAAATATCTACTTTATCTACAGTCTATATGTTTAAATAGGAAGTATAGATTGATATTTGCTTCCACTATGACACAACTGTGGACAAAGACTTAAACTTTTCCCTGATACTCACCAATCACATGTTAAAAATCTGTGGGGCTTTTTGTATATCCTAAAACTCAGAGGTGTCATAGATTTTTCAAAATGACAATACTATCACACAAGATTTAAAGGGATAAAAAAAAGATAAAAATAGAAACCAAAGACCCACACCCCTTAAAAACCATACCAACCAAAGAACCCCAAAAACCAAAAAAGCACCACCAACACCAATTAAACAAAACAAAAACCAAAAATGAACCAACCAACCGACTAAACAACAACACCTCAACAAAATGCAAAAAAAAAAAAAAAAACAAAACTAAAAGGAAAGCAAACCCACCCCCCACCCCCAAAAAAAAAGCCAAAAAAAGCCCAAACCAAACTAAACCAAAAGAAAAAACAACAAAAATCCAAATGCAACTGAACTCCTAAACATACTTTTATGGGTAATATTACAATGATTTTAAACCTTGACTGTCATAATTTAAGCACACAACTGTAATAACTACATACATTTTCTGCATTATCATAGAGTAAAATAGTAGAAAATTAATATATTGGCATAAACCCACACAGAGATGCACAATCTTTTTAATAAGATACATATTTAAATTATTTGAGCTTGCTGTCCTTTTTCATTATATACATATATATATGTATATATTTTACACATCTATTCAGTGCTCCTGTCTGCTCGTATTTATGTGGTTAAGCAATATATAGTTCCATTTTCCTCCAAACCCTCTTACTTTCTCCTTTACATAGAGATTAGGAAATCTGGATCTCTATGTACGGGTGAAAATGCTTTTTAAATAGGAGGGTAGAAAATACAAGTAACACATGAGGACAAAAGGATGCAAAATGCTAAAAGTTATCTAGGAGATGGTTGAAGATTTCTTCACAAGCAGGTGTTATGTACAACATGTTATATAAAGCAGATATTGTCTGCATCTGATTCTGGCCAGAGGCAGATGGGTGGACTAGATGATTGCTGGAAGCCACTCACAGCTATTCCTTGCATGTCAATTTACATTTCAGAATATATTCTGCCTTCTTAATTAGAGTAAAATATGGCTTCAAATGAATGAATATGGCAACCAAGGTATTACACATAAGACTAAATCCCATTTAAAATACAGTCTTTTATAATAACAATGTGCATATCTGGAGCAGTTTGAAACCTCTGCTTTACAATTTTGTTTTGTTTTACTTAACCTGCCTTATGTGTCACAGCTAGACATCCTTGATTAGTCATGCAAAACCTAGATTTGAAATTCTTCATTTTCAGGAAGCATTGATGCTTTGTTTTTCCTCATATACTAGAAAAACATTAAATTAATTGACCTGTACAGGTTTCATTTGAGTTGACCTATGACAGCTACAATAGCAGTACAGTTTCAAGCCTGAAAACACATCTGTATATTTTCAAATGTTGTAATCTAAGAAGCATCAGCATATTTTTTGTTCACTTGCTTTCAGATTCTGAGTAACCATTTAACTCTTTCTTGCACAGCTAACTCATTTGAGCCAGAATTAGCAGAACAATCTTCAGGAAAATAATTGCAGATTTCTTCTGCACCCAAGCTGTTGAATTATTTTTTATTAGAATAAATGATGCATTAAATTGAGGATGCATTTTCTATTATGCATAAAACAATATCCCATTTCAAGATAATTCTGTGTACGTGACTTTTACATGTCTTCATATTCCAAAGTCATAATAGGGGCAAACTCCTTCCAGAAACTAGTTCTGATGCTGGATGGATGGGAAACACAATGACAGCATCAAGAATGGCTGAATCAACTACTGCTCCTCCTATTATAGGAGTAAAAGATAAGTTTTGGCCCTTGACACATAGAGTGACAAAAATCCAGTTTTGCCTACATCAGAAAGCCTTTAGTTGCCTCTGAGACAAGATAAAATATATATAAAATTGTTTCCTCAGACTAGGTGAAGCAAGATATTTGCCAAGCTCCAAAGCATGTGTTATGTGATACACAACTCCTTAGATCACAGCAAAAGCTCATTCAGGCTTCTATTTGACCTATTTGACCAGTGCAGGGTTTAAATGCAGCTGAAATAAAATTGGAGTCAGCCATTTAATCTATATTCGAATTTAATCCATCTTCCCAGTTTCAGAGTCAGTGGTGCTTATGATCTTATCAGAGCTGTGAAGTCATACAAGCAGACTTCCTCCCATTTCTTTAGAGCAAGATTAGTTAACAATAAACAACAGTTTCTCCAAGTCTGAAGATAAAGCATGTAATCTATATATGGATGTACATTATACATAAATGTGTACATTTGTATATGCACAGTACTGGTTGTTCACATTTATTTTTCTATATAAAGATTAATATATGTTCCCTTCAAAGGTTTAGCAGGATCTAATGTCTTTTGACCAGAGATGAGTTCAATACTCCTCTACTTTATAAAAATAAAGGATTTTATAGACAGTTACAGTAAGGTCCTTTGACACACATCGAACAAGTATCTCAGTTAAGAGAACAATTTAGAGATCCTAGTTTTATTTCTGTGATTAATTAGTTATCTTTCAGAATTTGATAAGGAATCTTTTAATATTGTTGGACAATAACTTCTTTCAGCTATTCTGGACAATCAAAGCTACCCAGTCTTCAAGAAGGGATTAACTCCCAGGATTCTCTGTGAGAATGACTTAATTAAAAAGGCTTAAGAGAAGAAATGCTCTAATACAGGAAACGAGAACTCTTTAACCTCTAGAGGTTGACTGAAAGTTATCACTTTCTTGAAAATGAGTGATCAATAAAAACTCAAAAGAGGAATTAACTTTAAAGATGGTTAAGGAGTTGCTGCTGCTAGAAAATAAGGAAAATAACTTGTGTTTTATGAGCTTCAGGTTCCACACAAAGCATTCACAGAAGTGCTGAGGCACCATGCACAGCAGCTGCTCTACACTGAGCCTACACAATTTCCACAGTCTTCTGAGGGCTACAAAGAATTAAATGCAAGATCTCTTAAAAATTATACATGTTTTTCTTTCCACCATTATCTTGTCACTGCTTCATTATGGCAGATTTAGCTGCACACATTCCCCTTCATTCCCACAAATATTCATCAATACCTGTATCATCTGATGGGATTATCTTTATCTCAAAGATACCAGCATGGAAATCACAGCCAGCATCTTTTTGCTCCAGTGAAAACTATGCATATATGAGTTGTGAGAAACATTAGCTCAACATGTATTTAATCTTATTACAGAAGTGTTATCCACTGCCTTCCTTGTACATCTGGATGGGGAGAAAAACTCAACTCCAAATGAATTGGGAAAATCAACCTCAGGCAAAATTATACCCAACTTCCTTGTTACAAATAGACTCTGATTCTCACAGAGATATTTGCACAGCAAGCACAGTCTTGAACATTCACACCTTTGAGAACAGCTTATAATCATGTGGAGATCAGCTGCCACTGCTTGTCACCTGTATTTCTGAAAAATGTCATATATGCAGTCTGTTGATGTACTGTAAATTGTTTTCAAGGAATTAGTCTCCTGCAGGTTGAAGCAAATTATTCCAAACTCTTTTGTAGCAAGCTGACTTGACATTGCAACAGTCAATTTTTTGAACTATTTGCTTCCACAAAGGTATAATTTTTGTGTGTTCAAGCACAGGAGAAGCAGTGTCCATACCACACCTGCAGTGTTTCCTTAATTGAAAAGCTTTGTTATAAATACACCACATTAGATTATTCCCAGTTTCATTTTCAAGATAGGCATACTCCTAAAGGGATTGAGAAATCTTTTATCCTACTCTTAATCCAGATTTAATAAAAAGAAAGATAATCTGGTCCACTCTGTACAGATATTTTTATCCCTCTTTCCCGATGTTTCCCCAAGAGTGGGGTAGGTGCTGGTAACCCCAGGGGCTGGGATGGGTAAGTAAATATATGTCACTGTACACAGAGAATAGCAACTTCTTCAGACTTAATTGTAGATCAGTAGATAGAAATTTTAGGATTCATTAACATTTTGTAAGTGTCCAATATTTCAGTTTACTTACTCTATTGTTTCAATGGGTCCTGAATTTATAGATTCACCAATTGCCAGGTGACTATTTGCCTTTAAAAAATTCAGGAAACACTCTGAGTCCTGATTTTGGTTTAACTATTTGAAGCGATTATTTTTTTTCTTATACCACACGGTCCTGGCTCAACTAAAACTGTTTTTCTAACTACTTTGGGCTGGTTTTTCAGGGCAGAAGTTATAGAAATATTTGGCTGACTTAATGAAATATATAGACAACACAGTCAAATTTTTCATTTTATTTCACAACAGAATAATCATGTTATAGATACAATTTATTCATCCAAACCTGCCGACAGCATCAAGTTCTCTTGACTGGATATCATTTCATCACATTTCAGATGCAGATACAACCTCAAAACTCTGCCAGTTTAATCTTCTTTTTATTTTCATATTTTTTCTTTTTTTTTTCCTTCTTGCAATCTTCAAACAATATTTCTAGTTTTCATTAAAAATACATTCACTTGTACAAAATGTGTTTTCAAAGCTCTTGTTTTGGAAAAGGGCCTCTGCCTCCCATCATTTAACACTAAAATAAAAGGCTGTACCATAAAAACTCATCATGTATTTGGTGAAGTAAGACCTCTTTTAGCTCTCACACTTTATTTAAGTTAGATAATTGAAAGTTACATGTATATATGCATTTTTACTCATAGACCGAAACTCACTATCAAAAAACTAGAAATACTTGACAGCAGAACATTATGGTTGCCAGAAATGTGACAAACTGAAGCAGCTCTGAATGTTTCTTCACAGTCATGGATGTCATCTTGTCACCTTGTAACACAGGAGCTGCCGCTATTATCGTGGTATTTCAACACAGACCTTTCCTAGGAAAGGATCTAGGTTTGTCCTTTTTCTCACTTTCTTCCATCTTATGTTATTTCTTAGAACGTTTCCTAAATTCTTAGAATGATCATAACATATTTTAGGATTTTTTTGTAGTAGGGGTAGATAAAAACGGAGTAATTTAAAACAATTCTAAATGAAGACAAAATTCTTGTTCTTACCAAAACCAGTGAAAAGTAAGTCATGTGGGGACAAACAATATTGGGCATTTAATTTAATTTAATAACAAGAGGAACTTGTTATTAGTGGTGGAAGACCTGAGCTAGATTTGCAGCCTGACACACACTAGATAGGAAAATCTCCTTGTGAAACAAGTGAGATCAAGCTTCTTCCATCCCATTTCAGTTTTTTTAGAGTCTGGTCAATTAGGTAGAATATCTATAGCACAAATCCCACCACTTCTAACAGGTACACTAATTAAGATATATGCTTCTTTGAGGGTTGTTATATGTCAAAAAAAAGATTGAGCTTGCAGGCTCCTTCCTCCAAAGAAGGAAAGAAACTTCTCTAATTTCTCTAAGTTTGTCTTTTGAATTTGCCAAAAAATCCTGTCACATTGTCCTACTAAAACTAGATTTTCATTCAAATAACCATCCGTATGGTTTGTCAATTTTTGCAATATTTTTAAAATTTATTTGAAGTGGTTTACATTTATGACTATCAGTTTTATACATATAGGGCTGTCACAAATCAGTTCAGGAGATTTCTACCTAATTCTCTTTAGGATAAGTTAGCAAAGTTAATTTAGCACATGATCCATTCCATTGACAGAAAAGTGTGACCTTTTCTACCTAAAGAGCTACACTTGAAGAGGTTTTCTTCTCAAAGCCTGAAAAAAACCGTTGTACCTTTCAACACTGAGATATTTAGTTTTTACAAGTAAAGGCTCCCAAACTTCCACTAGGTATCTAATTGGATCACAGTAACATTTGAGACAACATGAAATACCGTTAATAAGCTCTTGTTTAATTTAATGCTTTTAGCTTAGAGATTTTCTTATTAAAAAAAAAATCCAATTCATTAAAATGAAAAATAAAGCAAATACATACTAAAAAATCCTCTTTTCCCATCACCAAAAATATACTTATGTTTTATATTAAAAATTGAGCATAAGAAGAAGAACAAAAGTTTTTCTTTTTTTTTAAGGGAAGGATGAAAGAGAAGAAGCACCTGGAAGTAGAAATTTCCTATACTCATCATTCTTTTGTATTTCCTCCAAGCAGCTTGTAGAGATTTATTGTTTGCTTCTCTTGGAAAGCTAATGTTTCCAGAGAATTACATTCTGGATTGGACTAACAGAAAACAGGCTGTGAGAAGAAAGTTATTAATTGAAATGTTTATTCCTAGATGGACTGAGAATGCACACACAATCTCTCTGCCAGATTTTTGTTCTACAGCAAAGAAAGACTAGGTTCAACTATTTAGTGACTTCTCCAAAAACTGATCAAATTTTTGGGGAAAGCAGAGACTTAAATGTTCCTTGCATACTCCAAACTGAACATTTCTTTTTACAGAACTAACAAGTTTAGAATGAAAACAAAATAAAAAAAAAAAAAAAAACAAAAAACAAAAAACAAAACCATTTTTGAAAAATAATCACAAAATCATCAGGCTGCATACAGCAGCAGCTTGTGAAGTAACCCTTTATCTCCAATAAAATGATTTTTCCAGGGATATTTATTTCCCATGTTTATTTGCACTCCTTATACATTACCCAAGGTATCCAGGTAGACCTCCACTACCAATTTATTGATTCGTCCCTGCTCACCCTTAACACACTGCTTCTATCTTCTAGTTCTAAGGCACCTTAGAAATTACTTTAATTCAGATGGAATTATTTTGGATGTATTTTAATGTCAGAGACATAACAATTAGGAGGAGGAGAGGAAGAAAGTCCTCAGCTTTTTGCTGACTGCAAATTCATGAGCAACAAACTTCTCCTAAGTCAAGATCACTTGTGTCTTGAAAATCACCAGTGGCTCCAACACAGCCTTGAGGAGGCTTACGAGGCATGACTGTGCTCTTTACCTGCATTTCTCAGGGGAGTACAACACAGATTGCAGCCATAATTAAATCCTTATTCAGAATAAATATATAACTGTTGTCCAAAGAGGCATGTAGTAACAATAATGCTTTGTCACACCAGGAATTAAGTCTTACATTTATCAAAACAAGCTACACCAAGAATCCATTGCGCTTCTTATTCTGATTTGTCATTAGATGTAGAAAAACAGTTCCTTTTCTTCTAGAGATAACTACACAGAGAGGTTACAATGTGTAATATTAAGATTAACCAGGTCAGCTGACTGCAAATAACCAGCAGTCATCCAGAAAATTAACATCTGTCTAGTACCTCTAAAAGTAGAATTAGGTCAAGTATTTTCTAACTAGGTAAACACTGATGATTCACTTTGCCTGCCTTACCTCAGTCTTCTCTGGCATGAAAACTAAGAAAACTAACTTTCTCTGGGAAGAACCAGTATACCTGAACAGTTAAAGGTCCTCATTGAGTGGTATGTAGTTTCAGTGACTTTAATATATTTAGTAATGTATTTAGTGTTCTTTTAGAGAAGAGAAAAACCTTAGTATATATTTCCTGGGGGCAAAAAAAGTTAAAAAAAAAAATAAAGTAAAATAATTTGATGCCTGCAATCAAACATATGATAACAAAAAAGCTGAGATATGAAATTTCATTTAAATCTTTGGATCTACTTGGTAGCAAGTAAATGTATGTCCTTCAATCAACAGCACACTATCACTTCATGTTTTGGGTGGGAAAACCTTATGTCTATTTAAGTATTTATGGCCTTGCAGAAATCAACCCACCAACAAAAAAATAAAAAAAACCCAAAACCACCAAAACCAAACAAAAACATCAACAAAAAACCATACCCACAAAACTTCCACAAACACGCAAAACAACAACCAGGAATACTTCAAGAATCTTTGCCCTATTTTAACTTTCTTCCCTTTGGGAAAATTAAATTTCTGTCATCCTTTCTAAATACAAATAGGTATTATCTCAATGGGACCATCTGTGGGCCTTCTGCATATAATTACTAAAGTTTACTGGTATATTTTGGGTATTTTTTTTCAAATAATAAAAACCATTTTTTTATATCTTTCAGTAGAAAAAAGCCACATTAAAATATGTCCAGAAAAACTTATTTGTCATGCCTTCTCTGAAATTTTGGAATTAAAATAGTATGCTCTTCACTGTAAAATGAATTAACCAGAGATAATAAAGACCCTCTGGTTGCACTTCAATATTCTTTTCATTAGGCAAAAGGGAAAGAAAGGAAAATAGCAAAGCACCTTTCAGCAAGATTGCAGCAGAATGTCTGCCAGAGAAATGAACTCCAGCAGCAATTGTCTTCAAGATGGTAAGATCCCAGCTGTTCACCCATTTGGATCAAACTGATGAGCACATAGAAAATTGAGCAACAGAGCTGCCAAACATTTCTCACTGCTCCAAGCAGAGCCAACAGAGCTGCTAAAACCATAAGGTGATGCTCAAAATGAGCTCGTTCTCAATGTGCTTCTCTCTCCTTGGTGTGTGTGTGAGAGACTATATATTTCAGCACTGAGAGACTTTGAGACACACTGAAACAGAGATAAAGAAAAACTAATTAAGCTCTCTGTATGCTTGCAAGCATTGCTAGTCATTGTAAACAGCAAAATATCTTTCTCACCAGCCACTTTTCCAAGAATCCCAGAGGGCTACTGCTATCGCCCAGGTAGAAGAAAAGAAGGGAGTTTGGAAGTGTGACCAGCTGCATTCCCTATTTGCAGTGGAGGGATGGGATGCAAGGAGTAAGGAGATGAAGGGAAGCATTGCATTTGATTTCACAGTAGAAGGACTTTTAGAACAAACTGTTAATAAGAGCAGTTTACTTAGTGGTGTAACCACTAGTGATTCCAATAGACATAATTTTCTATAACCTTCATGTGATCTTCTCTAATTTTCTGCCCTTTAGTGTTACTTAAAACAGTTATTTAAACATCTTCCTTTAATTTCTAGATTTCTGATTGTATGCATTTCCCTCAATAGAGAAAAGCTATAATTTTACTTGACTGTAGGCATCATCTTTTCATTATTTCCTCACCTTTGAACCCTTGCCTTTATGTAGATTTCAGAGGCCAACTGTGCAGCTGGTTAGAGTGGTAACAAGTGGAGAAAATCACCTACAGACCATAGCTGAAACTCATCGTTTAACTCAGATAAAGCCTTGTCTTTTGTCCTTTCCTTACTTCCTTTGCTTCAAATTCTTTTGTGCTTCTACTTTTCTAACACTGGAGAAGTTTAAGTGGATGAGGTTTTTGGTTTTTTATTTTAAATTGTATTTGAATGATAGGTGTGTTCGGCTTATGTGCCAGAAAAAACTGACAATTATTTTACACTGCTTATAAGGGAGACAAAACAAATCATTTTGACCTTTGCCAGAGAAGGGCAGAGAATCCAGGCCATTATAAAGGAATTTTGAAAGTCACAAAAATGTACATGAAGCTGTATCTATCCTACAGCATGGCATGTAAAAGAGATAGACATGTATATGTGGATACATGTAGCTACCAAAACTGTCCTTATAGCCTGAAAAAAAAGCCCTTTAGAAAAATCTCAACAAAATTATGCCCTGCAATAAAAGAGAAGATAAGGGTGTTAGGACAGTTAGCCAGCTTTTGCTTGGAAATTCCTTCAGCGGCAGTTTACATGTGAAAGGCAGTGATTGCCTTTAAATCAGCTGCTTTGCTTTTGTTTATCTCTCTTTTTTTCTTTTTTTATTACAATATATTATTATTTTATAACAATTATTAAACGATCCTTCTCTCAATCTATGTTTTCTTAATTTTATCCTTCCTATCCTATCCTCCCACCAGTGATGAGAGAGAAAATGATTGTGTGGGGCTTAGCTACTGATTGGGGTAAAACCACAACATCAGTGAAAAACAGCTACAACAATTTCTCAATTAAATAAAGAATGGATGGAAGGACAGAAGCATTTGATACATGTACATGAATTGCAAAATGGGTTGCTAATGAAGGGAAAGTAATGACAAATGAGACTATTTGAGGGAAAAAATGCTGCTCTGAAAAGCATACATAGACTTAAGAAATATTTATTTCACCAAAGACTAGAGCATTAGTTTCTAAAAACTTCACTGAGAGGTTGCTGAGATGTAGCAATGGGGAATGCTTGAAAACAGGTTAGAGCACATCCTACTTCCATTACCAAAACTGACACTACTGGTAGTGAGGTTGTGTGGCCACATTCTCAGAAACTGAAATAAACAGACCTTAAGGTTTCATATTTTTTAATTTTTTTCACTTGTTTTCTTAATCTAAACAGTGCCATCTCTTGATTCTATGCTACAAAGAAATAGAAATAGGTGTTGTTTCACCATATTTTTCAGCACCAGTGCAAATTTTCCACATATTGTGAAAAATAAAGAGAGGAAATATTTTCTATTTTCAGAGCAAATAAAAAAGTCAAGCATTCTTTTCCAATATGAGTATTGGTGTGGAAGAACATAGTAGAAACAAAAGAGAAAACAGGGAAATGTGCAATTAAGATGACACAATTCAAAGAATACATAATATAAATGAAAAAGCGTACTATGAAAGCTTTCTAGCCTAACATATGGAGTGAAATTTATCACATCTGAAAAACTGCTTAATTGAAACATTTGATGTGGCTGCTGCATTCATTCTTTAAGTATTTAATAATTTCCCCTCTAGTCATCTAATTTCTTTTCCACAAAATAAATATTTTCAAAGTTTCTGTTAAGGAGGTTTCTTACCATCTCCTATTGTCATAATGTTTTTCTTTTTGGTATCCTGTGTATCTTAGGCTGCAATACAATTCATTCTTTTCTGTAATTAAGTGCATCACCATCAGATTTAATTCACCTGAAAGGAAACTTTCTTTGCACTAAGACCATAATCCTATTTCACTTCCAGGATGCATTTCAGCTGGTGTTTTATTTCCATAGAAAATAAATCTCTTTATAATCAAGGAGCCTTCCTCTCTCTCTCCTTCCTATATAGCAGCTGCTATCAAGTAATTTATATGCATAAATATATGGATATTTTGCAAAGCAACACTCTGCAGTTACATGAGAAATGCTATCACCATAATATTATGAAGAATAGCATGAGAGCTGAACCTTTTTTTCTCATTGTTCTGAGGAGAAATCATGTATTTTATTCTGTTTCCTATGTCCCAGTAAAAGAACAGATTACATAATTCACTAATTTTTCTACTCATCTGATTGTATTATGTGCATATTATACAGAAAGATAAATTATATTATCTCTGAAAATTTTGGTATTTAGCAAAATTCTTTCTTTTTTGCTTTCTTTTGTCTTTCCCTTCTAATTTTTAGTACTACTAGCATACTAAACTCAGCTGTCCTCCAAGCACAAAACTACTAAAGAACAAGAGGTGAATTTCATTTTACATCCATAAAACAGCAAAATGAAAGGGAACCATGGCAATACTCCTTGAAGCAGACTCAAGTGAAATTTTCTTGGAGTGGGTTGACCTGTATTTCAATTTTATTCACTACTGCACAATTTTGAGAAAAGTAACTCCTCAGACTCCATGAAAGTGCTCTACAGAAAACATTCTGGGAATCACAAACCCAGATCACTGGAAAATGACAAATACATACAGTATGAGTATTCTATTTCCTTAGAAGTCTTTGCTTTCTCTTGATTCTTTTAATTTGTGTTTTTGCCCCAAACTTCCTCTTTTTACATCTATAGTGTAGCATATTCTTACTTTCAATTCTAGGCATCCATTTCCAAATAGATCTGAGTAAAAATGTGCCAGAAATTTGCACATACATAAAACTTTTTATATATGGCAGAACTCTAACCAAGAACTTAAGTTTCCTAATTCCTTGTGCTTTTTAATGTATAGCAAATCTGATGACCTTACCATGATGTTGGTACGTAGGACAAGAGCGTAAGGAGTGATAGACAAAGGAAAATAGAGCATGACCTTTTAAATAATAAAAAAGCATTTGGAATGTGGTGTCATCAAATTGAAATAAGAAAGAAGATTAAGTAAAAGAGCCTAATCAAAATCATGTCAATAAATTTGGAAATATCAGTGCATAATTTTTTCCAGTCCCCTAGCTCCTACAAAGGAAAAAAAAAAAGGAAAAAGAAAAAAAGGAAAAAATGTTCAGCTCTCCTCATACATCTCACAGCCCTGGTCAAGCACACAATCAAACTGCAGTCCTATTGGTCACAGAGTGAGAATTTTTCCTGACCTCTAACAAGTTTCCTCTCCTATGAAATTTTCATAATGGTAAAAGAAAGACAGAATGAAGTGGGATCTTGTTTCCATCTCTTTCCACTTGTTTCCACTCCCCCTTGAAAAACCCAAACCAAACCAACCCACCAAACAAACAAACAAACAAACAACAAAAAAAAAAATCCTACCCACCTACACACAAAAAAAATATTAAAAAAATAAATTAAAAAATATTAAACAGCCACAGAGTCAGGGAATACATCTTTCTTAATCCCATAATCTGAAGATATAATGACAGAATTATTCCAACAAATGAATGGGACAGTTCTGCTGCTAGTGAATGCAATTCAAGGAAGGTCTATGATCATATGTCTCTAGTAGTACTGACATGAACTAAATAATCAATCATAAATCTCTAACATTCTTATATTTCTCTATGGATTTGTGTTTGTTTCACTTAAAAGTCCAAAAAGAGACTGTTATCTTCTTAGGTTTTGCAAATTTGAAAGAAAAAAAATGCACAAAATTATCTTCAATATAAAAACTAGTAAAATATCAATTGCAGCTTCATCCTGCTACTCTTGCAAGTACTACTTCTCAAGGTCTATTTCCCTGATAAGAGTTAAACTGTAGCTTAACATTGAGATGGACTGGAATATTAGCAGATGACTTGGAAGCAGTTGTTTGGAATACAGAGTTATGAAATGACGTCTTTTCTTTGTTATTTTAGTTCTCCCACTTCCATTATATTTATTTTCTATTGTTTTGGTTTTTTATCAGACAAGACCACAACATCAATCTGTTTCAAAGTCTTTTGGTCAGTAATCAAATCCAAATCTGATTTTAAACCAAGACTATACAGACCTAAATTACACTGATCACCTCAAAGTTAAAACCAATATTTCCTCGTCTTCAAACTATTATCGTAATATTACAACAACAGTAATTTCAAAAGACAAAAAAGATGGTCGTTAAAAATGCAGGAAATGGCTTTCCTTTTTTTTTAAAGAAAACCACAATAACAAGTGGTGTCCTGAAAAACAAGAATGTGGAAGACGAAAGTGTAAGAGCAGATAAACAAAAGGCACAGCTAACATCAGGGATGATATTTGCTTACAGGAAATATATTTCACAGAGACAAAAATAGCTAAAAATATCTACACTGGTGTCACACCTCCTTTAATCTTATTCCAAAAGGGTTTTGGAAAAAAAAAGAAGGGGCATCTTAAAGAAGAGAATTCTTGAACTCTCTGTTGAGGTCAGGTTTTCTCCTTTGGTAAGAAATGTTATATTCTGAACTGTCAGTCTGGGTGGGAATAGATATAACAGAGTACTCTGAGCAGGCTAGTAGTTCAGTGTGACTATAACTAAAGTATCCATTACCTTCTTGCTTTGCATTTTGATAGATTAAAACTAAAAATACCCAGAAACTAGATATCTTCATGGGAATAAAATTTGGTAATAACAGGAGTCCAGAATATATTTATATATATATATAAAATTTATTTCCTCCTCTTGATCAGCACTGATAAAGAATAACAGAGATTCATAGCTTTTGTTGGAAGACACATAATTTTCAGCGACATTTAGAAATACGTGGCTTCAAGCTTTTAAAAAATGCATTAGACCTTTCAAGACGTAAGTTTACTACAAAATATCAGTCTCAGACTCTTTGTAGGACAATACAGCCATTAATAATTCTTTGTTATTGCATATGATATGATTTATGCTTTACCTTAATGGCTTAGAACCTTCTTGTTTGTTTTTTTTTTTTTTAGTATGAACAAATTAACTCTGTTTTCATGGCACAATTAGGTGCAAGTCCTTCATTTTCATTCTGCTGAAAACTGAAGGACAAATCAGTGATAACAGAATCACAGGGTAGCACTTGGGTAGTCAGCTAAGATTGTTGTCTAGGAGCAATTTATCATGTAAATGGTGTCCGCTTTGTTTCATGGAAATTTGAAAACAGCTTTCTGCATGATTAAAGCCTTTGTCAATGAAAACCCCTTCAAAAATGTGACAAATGTTTCTTATCTCTGGGAGATGCTCAAAGGACTTAAGTGATAAAAACTATATATGCACTTACTATTTTTATCCAGGTCATATACATCTACAGCATTCTGAAGATTTAGCAGACCTGCCAGAAATATAAGATTTTCTCTTCATTGACTCAATTCTATTTTAGGGGGAAATCAATCCTAGCTAAGAAGAAAAAAAAAGATTGTTTTTTTTTACCCATGTTATGCATTAATATAAATTACCATAATCATAAATGAAAAAAACATAGAATGAAGTAGTTTCTCAGAGAAATATGAAGCATGTTATAGATGATATCCAAGTCTTTTGGAACATGAATTGTATGCTTATTAATTGTCACATGCCTCTCCCTGTCAAAAGCCCCTTCAGGGTTTCATTACCTCATAGATCTCTCTCCCACTCTGCCAATCTGCAGATATTTTCCACTGCTTGTCATGGTTACATTTCAGCTTTCACAGGTGATTTTATATATATATATTCCACAGTGAATAAATGACACAATTATGGGACTTTACATATCTTATAACACAGGCTTACAGGTTTTTTAAATGAAATTTTAAAAATCTGTTTCACAAAGTCTCCTCAAACACACTTAGATGATTGCTCATTTAAAGAAATGTTATTAAACCATCTGGGATAAAAAACAAGCTACCCCTAAGCATGAGTGTAACATGAAAAACAGTTTCCAAGAACAGTGGCATCCAACACAAACCTAAACTCAGCAAATGATGCTCTGGAATGAAGAGGAATTTCCCACCTTCTACAATACAGAGGATGCAAACCATTGATTTTTAACACCAATCATAGCATTCTAAAATATGAGTGAAATCCACCAGCAAATGAAATATGGCTTTAAGTCTCCCATTGACATTGTCTTTGCTTGAGGAATCAAAAGATTCATAAAAAGACCTACTTCTTATTTTGTGTGTATTTGCTCAACCTCTGTAAAAGTATTTTCCAACTGATGAAAAAGAGTAAATGTCAAAATAAGTCTTGTTTTACTAAAATGTTATGGGTTTTTTCCTATATCTTTCATTTTATAAGAAAATTCTGGAATAGGAGAAGGGGTTTTTGTTTTGTTTTAGAATGCATACTGTGTGTACATGCACAGATATCAATACTTTTTGCCTTGGGAAGAGAAGGGGACAATAATCATATATTATTTCTATTTTAACAGATGAAACTTTATATTCTTCATGGCATAATGGGTGAAGAATTCTGGTTGCTTATATCTGTTCCTGTCATGGTTTACTTCCTAAATTTATTTTCAGGAAACAATACAATTTTTCTTCAAAACTTTTTTTTGGGGGGAGTGGGATGCAGTAGCAATAGTCATGGAGGGTTTTTTTGAACACAAAAAATGTTAGAACAGCAAGGAAAATATCCATTGCTTCTTTCCTCTATCTGAGAAATGGAAGCCAAGAAAGACAGAGAGGAGCTTTTCATAGGAACATGTGGTGACAAGAAGGAATGGATTCGATGAGAGTAGGTTTTGATTAGATATTATGAATAAGTTCTTTCCTGTGAGGTTGGTGAGGCACTGCTGGAACGGGTTGCCAAGAGAAGTTGTAGCTGCCCCATCCCTGGAAATATTTAAGGCAAGGTTGGATGGGTCTTTGTATATGATATGAGCCAAAAGAACAAGTGAAACTAACCACACTGAGAAGTTATTCCTGATTGGATAGATGCTTTCCTTTGCTTCCAATTCTGCTACCGCACCTATGAGGAAGCACACAGAGGCAGCAGATTTCAATAATGTGAAATCACTCAACTTAATTTTAAATCTCACCATCTTTAACATTTAAACAATCTGCTTCAAATCATTTCTTAACCATAAGCCATTTTTTATTTGGTTCTGGAACACACAACTTTTGTATAGATTCACCTTGACTACCATTTTTTGCACATTATCTCAGTGTTAGGCTTCATTTTAAAATTCATTTTTTCCTCAGCATCCAATATATTCAAGTTTGATAAAACCTAATGAGCTCAAAGGCAGACAGATTAAAGTGCACATTTTTGACATAAGCAATCTTCTTTAATAGAAGGCACTTTTATTATCAACTTTACATTCACTTTCTGTGCAAGAAGGAAAAGTAATTTTAATTTCAATGGATATGGAATTTAATGGTACTCTCTAAAGCTTTACCAAATCTCCATCAGTCTGATAAATTTGGTTAAAATGTTCAAAGCAATGAAGTCCCAGCAGAATGAGAAAATTTTCCTGGACTACATACTAGTCAAAAAGAATATTTTCGTATTTTCTTTAACCTTTCAGCAGAGATTTAATTTTTACCCTCAGGTCAGTATAACTAAAGAGACTGGGTGATGGGTCATGAGTTATCAGGGACAGGGTTTCTAGCTCAAATTGAAAATAATGGTGGAAAAAGGCTGCTCAGGTAATTGAGTGTTTATGCCTGCAGCTGTATTCTGTTCAGCCTTCATCAAACTGATAGTAGTTCCAGTTTAACCCTCTTAGTAAACCATTTTCATAATTTGATCTGTGTTAAGAAAAGACTGGTAACCAATTGAAATATTTTTCATTAACCTGAATGCTCTTTTTCTGGTAAAATTTTGAGGTATAAGAGAAGGGAAAATACTTCAGAACATTTCAGTTATAAAATATTTCCGAATAATACCAAAGAACAGAGCTATGTCATCAAGTAGCTGTCGGGAAAATCTCAATTTGTTGCCAATTTCAAAGAAAATCAGTGTTAATTAAACCTTTAAGGACCAAATATAACTGGGTTTGATAAAAAAAATAAACTGTCTTTTTTTATTTTTTATTATTGTTCCATCTAAATTTATCCCAAACATTACTTATCTGATGGAAGCTCCAGGGGAAATTGAAGATATATAGATAGAGATACGTGTAGCTGAAACCTTTCTGTATCGAACACTACAGCAACACTGCTTGTTTGAAATACTCTGTTGTTCTTTACATGAGCAGATAAACTCACAGACACTGCCTAAAGCAAGTTTTAAGTGAACATTAAATACTTCCACACTTTTAAGCAGTAAAAACAAAGCTTGGAAAGCCTGATTTATTAAAAGAAAAAGACAAATGGGTGTTGATTCAGCCTCCTATTTACAAATTTAGAGTAAAATACTACTAATGAAAATCTCAGGGACCTGCAGCCTGTTTAAAATGCTAATTACCTTTTCCAGAAAAAAAGCCAAACCATCCCCCAAACCCTAACATATCCCACTAGCAGAGGAAAAATAGCATAGAAAAAACCCATATATTTTTCCTTTATAATTTTTGTGGAAAGTGGGATGGTTGAGGCAGGAAGATAAAACTTATGAAGTAAAAAGAAAATACCATTACACTATTTCATAATACCACAAAAGTTCCACTTGACAAATTTGGTTCGAAACCACAAAAAAGGAGAATGAATTCCAATCATTCTACCTGGAAGCTGATAACTTTGTATTGCATGTATACTGGAGAAAAAGGAACAAAAAAAAAAAAATTCCTGCTCTTAAATTTTACAGTATTTTAAGTGCACTACAAAACTTTTAATACTTCATTTCAATAGCAAGGGATCATAAAATGATGTTTCTTTGACCATAAAAGAAGATATAATCAGCTTGGTCAATCTGTTTCTAAAATTAGAATAAAATCAGAATAAAACAATGTTACAATTTAACCTCCGTTATAATGTTCCAGATTAGATTTCAGCCCACAGTTCTTTCATCATACACATTAATTGCTTTTTTTTTACTGTGAGGCACCTCTATCTTTAGTGGATTTAGATCCCAGAAAAGACATTAATTGCAATCTGATTGTTGGGTTACTTTCAAAGTACAAAGTACTAGGAATGTTGGGGTGACTGTTTTTTCACAGCATAAATTTGCCATTTTCAGTCATGAACAGATGTGTGTAGTGGTAGATATTTAACTGCCAGTAAATATAATGTTTATTGTTCAGTAATTAATTTTTGTTTATGAATCTTAGAGAAAGTTGGAATTGCTCCATCCAAAACCAAAATTACATCCACAGGGTATTTCCCTCTTTCTCTTGATGTCTGCAAAATGTTTTAACTGTATAGCGTAAACTTTAAGGACATAAAATTTGTGGCTAAAGAAAAGAGAAGTATCATGAGTACATAGTGAAGAGACATTCTCTTTTCTCTATTCTTATATACAGAAGAGTATTCTGTTTATATACAAATTTGTATTTGCACATAATACTTATTATTTTTTCCATTATTTCCAAAATCGTGCCAAGATCTGGACCCCAAAGTAGTTGAAAGTGTTGAAAGTACAACTCCAGATACCACTGAAACTAAAAAACAAGACTCAAAATAAAATGTGGGTAAGAAATTGGTGTAGATCATGTCAGAGAATAATGAAAATGTGCCAAAATTGGACTCCAGATATTCTAAGTCACAGTCCAGTGCCTTACTCACTGAACCCACTGAAATTTAAAATAATTTATCTTTCATAATATCCAGGAATTTTTCTGCTGCTTAAAACACACAGAAATATTAAGAACTGAACGCCATTAAAATGCTCTGAACCCATTAGAATTAAAATATTAGGCTTTAGTCTTAGTTCTACGACAATTAATGCTCTGCAGCTTTAGAATTTCATCACAGTATATTAATCAAGCCATAAAAATACAAATTATCTCTTTAGTATAGAAAAACGCTTTCTAAAATTATTTTAATAGAAATAAATTTCCTGTCTGTGCCGTTTTAATTACGTATCTTAAATTACATTAATCTGTCTTATTCAGCCTTCACACTTATGTTTATTTATATTTAATTCTTAAATAAAGGCCCTGCAGACATAGAAATGGCAGACATGGAATAACAGCTCTTCATAGAGCATGTATTGTCCTACTAGGACAATGCTTTATATTTATCGTGATGAATAGGACAACATATTTATCATTATAAAGGTCACAGCTTTTGCCAAGAAATCTTTATCCTTTATTCTGATAGATTGGCCAGTGAAGACTATAACTTTAGACAGCATTGCAGTTTCCAAATGATGCTAATGCTGAGACAATAAAGTGATATGTGAGCAGAGCACAGGCAGGTCTGAGAGGAAGCAGCAGGGTAAAAGGTAGCCCAGGAAAAATACAAACAGGCTGTAGAGACAGCAGAAGATAATCAGAAAAGGTAGAGAAATTACAGCCAACATTAGCACAACATTTCCATACACAGATGCTAGCTAGTGCAGCATTAGGAGGTACAGCTGAGGGAATTGCTTCCTATCAGGGCACTAATCCCAGTCAGCATGAAGAAAATTTTTTGCAGAAAAAGATATTGATCCAGATCCTAGGGAAGACATTCAGAAAAGATCTGCAATGACAGCCTTGTCATGGACCTACACTTACCTGTGTATTTTAATTCAACTATAATTAATTAAAAGTATTACTAAGATACTTCAAATGGTAACACTTAGAAATAATATCAAAAATATCTGTAAAATATGAGGTATTAAACCATTAGCTTCTTAAGTATATAGCACACCTACAATGAAGTACACAAAGGATTAAGCTGAGCAAGCATTAATTTGCTAAAATAAAAAGTACTTTAGTTAAACCTCACCTCAGCTGCATGATAAGTGCATGTCTAAAAGAGTTACCCTAAGACAGTAGATAACCAACAGCAGGCATTCCTAACATACCTTATGAAATATAAAAAACACCCTTGTATAAAACTTGCCAGTCCTACATTAATTTAACAGAGTTCTCACACAGTTATAACATTTCAGTCAAGGAGCAGTATTCCATAGCTGAGGTGCAGCAGCTATCTAAAATCTTAAATATTTTAAGAACTCAACTGCTATATTTTAAATGCTATGATAAGGAAAGGTTTGGTTACTCTCCTCATTTTCACTGTCTCTTTCCTCTCGGGTTACTACAGCCTCTGAATGTTACTTTTCAACAGCAGGTACCCTAATCACCTTAATGGTACAGGATAAGCCTAAAATACCACCATGCAGCATGTACAAGAGGAAAGGGATTTTTTGGGGATTAGCTAGGATAATGCTACAGGATCCACTACTGGGAGAAATCCACTCTTTCCAAACACAATGCTGAAACTGTGTCCAGTTAGATTTCTGCAGCCTAATGGACAGAAGATGGAGCCTGATGAAACTCCCTGAAAAACCCAAAACACCCAAAATCTAAAAAGGCCTCATTGTAATAGAGTAGAAGCTACCTAATTTGTTAGCAAACATAGGCACAGCGCTGTCCTTCAAACAAGGCTGGGTTTTTTTTGTTTATTTTTACAAACACTGAGTTTGGTCAGGTTATATGTTCAAGTGAATTTCCATCAGCCCTTCATACACTCAGGAGACACCCCCTTCAACATTCTGCTTGGCACACACGTCAGGCACTGCTCCTGGCAAGAGATTCAGCTCAGCTGGAAAGGCACCATTAACATACAAACTTGAAAAATATTTATTCACAGACACACCCCATATAAGTACCACTCTCAGACACAGACAATTCCCTGGTTAAATAAAACTGCTTCTTGGCTTGCTGAACCTGCCACTGCATCAGTCATGCGTATCTATCAATCAAAGCAGGTCAAGGACCCGAGCGCATTTTGGTGATCTGCCTTTCCACTTCACTTAGGCTGACAATTGATTTGCAAGGTACATTTTGCTTCCTGCGTATCAAGATTACAAGTTACATTACAGAATAAGTGGAATCGATTTATGGTTTGGACACTACAAAGAAAACAAAATCAAAATTGGTAAGATGAGCACAATTATGACTGTTCTCTCAGTTCTACTAGTGTCCCAGGGAAGAATGTGTCCAGCAGGTCAAGACAGGTGAGCCTGCCTCTCTACTAGACCCTGGTGAGGCCACATCCAGTGCCTTCTGTCCAAATTAAGTATTCACAGTTCAAGAAAGATAAGGAGCTACACGAGAGGGTTCAGATGATGAGTGGTCTGGACTATCTCTCTTATGAGGAGACACTAGAGAAGCTGGACCCGTTTAGTCTGGAGAAGACACAGAGGACCTCTATAATGAATATAACAATCTCCAAGGCAGGTGACAAGGGAATGGGGCTACACCTTTTTCAGCAGTGTCTAGAGAGGGCAACAGCCATAGGGTGAGGAGCAACAGCCATAAATTAAACACAAGAAGTTCCACCTCATCATGAGGAAGAACTTTGTATTGAGGGTGCCAGGGCACTGCAGGCTGCCCAGGGAGGTGTCCCACTCTGGAGACATTCAAATCCCACCTGGACACATTCCTGCATAGCCTGATCTAGGTGAGCTTGCCTTGGCTATAGGGTTGGACTGGGTGATCTCCAGAGGTCCCTTACAACCCTAACAATTCAGTGATTTTGTCTACTTTCAAAGGATTACGCTAATATATTTAATAAGAAAAAAATTATCATAAATTGATTAGACATGGCTAGTTTTATACAAAGTAATTATAGAATTATGTCTTTAAAAGTTTTTAAGACACTTTATGTTGTAATGTTAAAAAGATGTGGATTTTTGTGTTAAAAAATCCTTTTTAGACAAGTTAGTTCAGAAGAGGTTTTTATTGTACATTTCAGTCGTCTAGTAATCTCTCTGTGAAAATTGCCCATTTACCAAATACATTTAAATAATTGGCTAAAGGCAGACTCAGACCAAACTCAGATTAAACAGTTGCCAAGCATCAAAGATAGCCCTGTTTTCTACACTTAGCTAGAAACTCCCCCCTGTCTGGAGAGAAACATTTTCCATTTTTATACTTGTTTACTCTCACCTGTCAGCATGACTCAGACAGAGCCTTGCAGGTTCTAACACTTCAGATTAGTGTTTCTTCTGAAAACCTCAAGTCTTTCATACAAGCAAACAAAAATGGAAAGGAACTGCTGAATTTATACCAAAGCCCTACCTTGCATTAAATGTCAGGATGAAAAAAAAACCCCACCTTTCTGCTGTAATTTATGTAGTTCTTTATGCCTTAATAGAACTGATGTAAAAGAAGACCATTCTGATTTGATAGAACTTTACATGTATTCCCACTTATTTTGTACAAGCTAAGTGACTGTGTAATGTTCAGGGCAATGACAGGCAGGCCCACTGGGCACTAATGAATTTGTATAATCTGAAGAAAAGGATTAAGCAATTGACCTTGCAGAAAAAGAAAGGAATGTTCTTCCTGGTTTATTTATCCTTTCTTTTTCTTTAATACTTTTTATTTAGATACAGTCTGGTCCACCTAGAAGTTCCTTTGCTTCTCAGAAATGAACGCAGAACAAACTTAGCCAGAATAAAATAGTAATGCCTATCATGTAAACTCAACCACAAGCAAAAACAGAAAAAACGAAACTGAAACCTACTAACCAACCAGCAAGCATCGTTCTGATGTTCTCAGAATTTAACAAGTTTCTTCTGAAGTGATGTAAAAGAACAAAATAAACTATTTTACTTTTTCAGAAAAAACAAACAAAAGTTTATGAAATTTCTCCTATATTTCATAATGTTTCTTTGTTGAAAGAATTCATTTTATGGAAGATTTATTCTAATGCATGATGGACTATTTCAGATCAGATCTGCAAATACACTGTACTTATATAAACACAAAGCATGCAAACAAAGCAAATGACAATTTGTCCACAAGATAAATCAGTAAGGACTTCTCTGCTGGATTTGGCTGGGGTAGAGTTGAATTCCTTCCCAGTGGTTGGTATGGGGCTGTGTTTTGGATTCGTGCTGAACACAGGGATGATAACACAAAGATGTTTTTGTTATTGCTGTGCAGGGCTTACACAGAGCCAAGGCCTTTCCTGCTTTTCACACCAGCCATACTGGTGAAGGAAATCGGGAGTGCCTGGGAGGGTGGGAGGGGACACAGCCAGGACAGGTGACCTCAACTAACCAAAGGGATATTCCAGACCATGTGATATCACTATATATTGGTACATAAAGCAGGGGAAAGAAGGAGGAGGCATAGGGACATTTTTTTAGTTATGATATTTGCTTTTCCAAATGCCTTTTCACTGTTATCTGTGATCAGGCCCTGCCCTCCTGGGATGGCTGAAGACTTGCCTGGCCATGGGAAGCACTGTGTTAATGTCTTGCTCTGTTTTTCCTATTAAACTGTCTTTATCTCAACCCATGAGTTCTCTGACTTTTACCCTACCCATTGTCTCCCAGAACATGCTGGTGGGGAGTGAGTGGCTGTGAGGTTGCTGGATAGGGCTAAACCATGACAAATTCACTGAAAAGAAATACAGAATTTTACAAGGAAGCAATTATTTTTGTCTCTTCTTACAAAATTCACATCTGAAGTACATTCATTGAGAGACTCGTAAAATTGTATAGACAATATGACTCAGAATGTTTTGTAATGTAGTTTTGATATGCTTCACAATAGCAAAGAGTCATGCTGTACCTAAGTGTTAGTTAACCATCGATGGACATCTTCTAGAGAAAACAATAACAAAATGGACATCTTCCAGAGAAAACAATAATAAGAGAGAATACAGCTCTCTCACCTATACTAATAAGTCCTCCATTTCTTATCTACTCTATCCGTGACCCCCTTCAAATCTTCATAAAAAGAAAATCAAGTGAATAAATAAATCCAGCAAAATGTTTAAAAAAAAAAGAGGAAAAATTAAAAATATAAAAACAAGTAAAAAAGATACTTCTGCAAAAAAACCAAAACAAACAAAAATCCCCACAAACACACACACACACACACCCAAAAAAACCCTCTAAAAAACAGGAAAGAAAAGAAAAGGAAAGAAAACCTTATAGAGCATGTGAATTGGTACCAGCAGCATTGAAATGCACTGCATGTTTCCCAGTAACCCCCAATTTGAAGAAAGCCACATGATTGCAGGAGGCACAAATTACAAACCTCCTATAGACACAATGGAAGGCATTTTTAACTTAATCCCTCAGTTATGACTCTATTTAGTTAATATTAATTATATTAAAGTACCTTCATTTGATCAAACCTCCTTTGATTGCATGGTTCTGAACTAATATATTTTGCAGCCATCCCACAGATAACTGGAAAGGGAAAAGCACAAAGACAGAGAAGGAAATAAGCAGCAAAATGCCAAGGTTTTTGTTTGTAATACATTCTCAACACAATCTCAACTGACTGTTTTTCATTAACTTTGGTGTTGTATCCAAGTTATTAAAAGTTCTAGAAATTGCACCTTTCTAAAATATTTCCCCTCATCCTGATGTACATAGTCTACTTAAAACCCACTCTTAGCATGTAAAAATCTGTGCCATTTCAGGGTGATTATTGTCCACATCTGTAGAAGGTAGGTTTATTATTTATAAATTGGGTTTTAAAAATTTTAAAATGCATTACCTGGACTAATTGCTCAAAATTCTTACATGGAGCACACACTCAAAACACCCCAAACAAAGAAACAAAAAAGCCCAACCCAAAACAAAATGAACAATGACAACAAAAATCAACTCCCTAATATGCTCCAAAACCCAAGAATCATAAGAACTTTGAAGATTTCCTAAGACTCACAAAGTATTCTTATAAATACCCATTTGCCTAAATGATTTAGCTTCATATGCTCTCATTTTCTTTCTCAAAAATAATACAAAGAAATACAAGAATAAACAAAAGATGAATGTGAAGTGGTATATACTCATCCCAGACTCTCTGTACAACAATATTATGAACAGGAAAATGGAAGACGCAAAGTAGTAGGGACATCTCTCTATTTGCTACATTTAGAAACTTAAATGGTATTGTCTTAAATCCTCATACTTTTCTCTGTCTCTTTCAGAAGTTTGAATAAGAAGGAAGAAACACTGACCTTCAGATAAAACATCTGAGTCCTCGCAAAGGGAAAAGAATTCAGAGAGAAAACAAACCCAGACAACAGCATACAAACTTTTCAACACTGGCACCCCAGAGAAGTCAACCATATACCTAACCATCAGCAAAACTTAACATAGCTCCTCTATTCCATTGGTTCACGTCTCACATCTTTATCACAGAACTGACAAATTATTATTTTCATACCCTAGAGACAAGGCATAACACAGATAACATAGAGCAGCCACAAAGAAAGAGATCCACCAGCAAGCTGAAATCTCACCCTCATCCCAAAACTGACTGCAAAAAAACAAGACCAGCTGCTTCACCCCTTCACCTTCACCTTCAGCTGTTCTTCTTCCCACATAGTATTCAGCTGTTCTTTTAAAGCCTTCCCTATTTTCTGTGCACTTGAAGCTTTCCAGGCACTATGCTTTGAGGGGTTTTGAGCATTCCTCTTAGAAGCTGGTGTCTAGTCACTAAGAAATACAAATGATGTCTGCATTGATTTGTTATCCCTGAGGAATTAACTCTTAGAAACTTACTGTTCCAGTGCTAGGTAAGAAGGCCTCATTGAATGTAATACTTGAAAGTTAAACTCTCTAGTGTTACTCACTAATTAACCAATGTTAGCCACTCCTGATAACTGCATTGATAGACAGGTGCTCCTACTATTGAGTTCACTATTAAAAATCATATTTGCCACAGATGCAAGGAGTAACATGTAAACCTTCAAGTTAATAAGGATTTCTCTGCTCCGTCTCTAAACTATTAGCCAAAGTACTCAGTTCTCTCCCTCTGTCATCTACTATGTCTTTTGAGTATCTTTTTTCAGACAGACTCAATGACTTGTGAGCTGCATGTGCTTTATAAAACCAAAAGACAACTTGCTGGATATGCTCTGTGCTTTCAAAAAACAAAAATTAAAACTGTATTTGCCCTAAATCTGCTGATTGTTGTAGCCAGTAACTCTTCTAAAAGTATCCTAACAAATGAATTGTATAATATATAATATAATATATAATATATAATATATATTATATATATAATATATATATCTTATATAAAATATAATATATAATATATATATATATATAATATAATTTCCCCTTACTTGATTTATTTTAATTGTACAAGTATAAAAGTCTCCTGAAATATCAGCAGAAATAAAAAAGCAAAGATAATAATATTGGAATCATGAAATGACCATGTGCCTATGAAGATTTATAAATATCCAAACTGCCATGGCCAACCCAAGTAGTGCAGATACAATAGGAAATCAGCAGCACCCTTCCTTCCATCTCTACAACACCACAGAAAATTAATATAAACATCAGAGCGGTGGTTAGAAGGAATTTCTAGGGGTGAAGGTGTTTTGTAGCACCACTGTGTGAAGTTTTTTTTGTGAAGGAACCACTTTAGAACTGGTATGTGCAGATCAGGTAGTAAAATGTTCTTTACTGCTAAATTTGTGAATGTTAATGGTGGCTAGACTTACAATTTATTTTCCAAACACAGAAAATTTACAGATACAGTCTGAAATTTTTTCTTATGAAAAAATTATTTCTTACCTTGTGAGAGAAACACAGGAATATTTTCAGTGGAATTTTTTTTCTGCATAGATGCATGAGAAAATACAGGGAGGGAACCTTATTTTTTGAGCAAATTTATGTTGCCCACAGGAGTTTGTGCAGCAGTCCTACCACTACAAGTGCCAGAAATATAAGTGATGCCTTACACCAGTGTTGCTATCCTACTGATTCTTTTCCTCTGGATCTTGACTGACTAGAGAATTTCTTATAAGAGATTGTCACAAGCAAGTATGTGGCAGGAATATTTTCAATATAATTTTCCAAAACCATTCACAACTAATATCAAATTCCAGAGATTTTCCAAGCTTCAGGTTGAATTGAGAAAGTAAATCCACACAACCAGATAATCCAACAAGAGAGTCAAGTGGATTTGTGACAAAAACACAGTTTAGCAGCATAAGAACTTCTACATCCCTGATCTAATTCAACTATGGACAGAGGACTGAAAAGTCAGATTTGGGGCTATTGCAGTCTTGGCCGATACCTCAGTAGTATTTCAGAATTTCATAGTCATAATTAAGAAATAAATATCTATATTTGGATCTGCATGACTGAACCTACAATAGAATCCCTTCTAATTTACAACTGAAAATGAAGTAAATTAGATATTTATTGTAGGTTGCTCACCTATCAATAAAGCAAGGTTTCAATCATGCCCTCTGCTGCCAGCAGCTTGGAGAAGGAATGAAATTCCTTGAAAGGAATTGAAAACATCTTTCAAAATTGTCTTTTTTTGTTTCTTGTACAAGCACTACACACCTCTAATTGTGTATGAACATAACACAGTATGCATTTTCAGGAACTAACCTATCATATTTATTCTACCATATTCATAAATAAGATATTTGACCATATTCTAACTATGACAATGCTGACAAAAAAAAATATAAAATTTCCTACTTCTGTCCTGAAAATTTTTAATTAAGAATCAATTAATTACTGGATAAGGAGTTTGAGAGTTTACAGGAAAGGCAATGGCTTTGTGGTTTTTTGTGAATCTCATTTAGGACTTCTAGTAAAGTCGACACGTCTAGTTTGTACATTTCTCTTGAGTGTCAAATATTTTGCCATTACATCTAGGAGAGAGACATGCCAGCAACCTAGAAACTAAAAATATTTTAGTTGTTTCCAATTCCATGAGCTGCTTGTTACCTGAATTGTTAGTCTGGCTATGGACATAAATGCTACTTACTCAATGAAAACCAAAATCGTACCATTTCATGTAATAAAAAACCCACCTAAATCAGGGAAAAAAAAAAAAAAAAAAAAAAGAGAGAGAAAACTTATATTCGAATTATTTTACAGATTACATGTTGTTGATCACCTTTAAATCAGGTAAATGGCTGTAATGTTATGTAACCTTATGTAGATGCATGCATTTAATATATTTTTTTTCACTATAAATTTGCATTTGTTTTATTTTACATTTATCCTTCAATTCTTTTCTTTTTTTTTTTACTGTTATGCTGTTCAGCATACCCAATGGGTTCAACAGAACCCAGTTTGCTTGTCTTGCATCAGTCCCACTATTGCCAGTGGACAATGGAAACATTGCAAATTTTGTCCAGTTAGGGCATTTAGAAATAAACCACCTTATCTAACAGTATTGCATACCTTATTTCTGATTATAATTTTACCTGTTTTACTGTTGAAACTTCATGACTTCATACAAGGGTGCTTCTTAAAATAAATTATTAAATATATGCTTGATGTGCCTTATGATTTTTATCTAGGGGCACATAACATCCCTAAGCATTGAATAAATAAGTTAACCTAAACATTGTAGAATGTGGTTTTTTGTGGTTTTTTTTCTTTTCAGGCCTTTCTGAGAAAGTGTTTGCATTGCCTGGTTTTGGCAGAAGTGGGGCTACAGGGGTTGTTTCTGTGAGAAGCTGCTGGAAGCTTCCTCAGTGTCTGTCAGAGCAGCACCTGGCAGCTCCAAAGGCAAATGGAGTGCTGGGAAAGGCTGGGCCAATTAGAAATGGTGGTAACACCTCTGTGGTAAGAGATTTAAGATGAAGAAAAGAAAGATCATTGCACAGTTGTAATTGTGGCCAAATGAGAGGAGTAAAAATACGTGAGGAACAACTCTGCAGACACCAAGTATAAGTGAAGAAGGAGGGACAGGAGGTGCTGCAGGCACCAGAGCTGAGGTTCCTCTGCAGGCCGTGGTTCAGGCCATGGTGAGGCAGCTGTGTCCTGCAGCCCATGGAGATCCATGGGGATGCAGAGATCCACCTGCAGCCTCTGAAGGAGCCACACACTGGAGCAGGTGGATGCCTGGAGGAGGCTGTGATCCTGTGGGAGGCCCTATTCCCATGCTGGAGCAGCCTGTGCTTGAAGGACTGCACCCTATGGGAACGAGACTCACTCTGCAGCAGTCTGTGGACAACTGTTGCCTGTGGGATGGTCTTGTGTTGGAGAAGTTCATGGAGAGCCATCTTCCCATGGAGGTAAACCCCATGCTAAAGCAAGGGAAGGATTCCTCTCCCCAGGCAGTGGGAGAAGCCATGGATGATAAACCGACCATTAACCCCCATTCCACATCTCCTTTCACCACTGGGGTAGGAGGCAGAGCTGGGAAGGAGGGAACAGTGGAGGGAAGAACAGCAGTGTTTAGAGGTTTTTATTTTACTTCTCATTACCCTGCTCTGATTTTGTTACTAATAAGTTCAATTAATGTCTCTAATTTGAGCCTGTTTCGCCTGTGACAGTAATTGATGAGTGATCTCTCCCAGTCCTTGTCTCAACTCATGAACCCATTGTTATATTTTCTCTCATCTGTCCATCTGCAGAGGTGAGTGAGAGAGTGGCTTTGCTGGGTGTCTGGAATCCAGCCAGGGTCAACCCACTCCAGAAAGCTTCCAGGAGGCACAACAAAACAAGAAAGATGTTCCAAGTAGTTTACATATCCTGCATCTTCAGCACCATCTCATAGCTGAAGAACATTCCTAGAATTTAGAGAGGAGATAAAATTTAATGTTATGGTAAACCAGGGTGGGAGATAAAATATCAACTGGACTTTTTAAATCTCCTATTTTAACACTATTAAAATAATTCACTTTCCACTTCACAGTGGTGATGTGAACTATTTAATTAAGAGCAATAAAACCAAACAAAACATGGTAAACAAATTAAACTATTTATTCACTATCAATGTTATCTTTACCAGAGAGATGTAAATCATTATGTGAGTGCCAGGTTATTTAACTTTTCTGTTTTCCTTTGAAATAACTAAAAATAGTTTTTTTTAAGAAGTTTAGGAAGATAAAAATAAGAGTATATCTTGAAAAAACTGTGTCTCAAGAAATTCGCTTAAAAGTCTGTGTCTGCCTTCAGAGGGGTCCCAGGAGATTGAGATTTTTTGTAATGACCTGAACATTGTTTTATTGCTCAGTCTGATACACTTTTTCTTAATTGTGATTGGAAACAATAATCAAAGATTCTAAATCAAATATCAACACTAATAATTGCAAGTTAAGAATCTAGGCTACAAACTTGCAAGAAACATGGAAGTTGCAATTATTTTTCTGCAAACATTTGTTGTATACCATTCATATTGTAGAGCTTTGTATGAGAGTTGAAGATAAAATCTTTGTAAGAATGTTTAACTCACTTTAGGAAAATAATCACTTAAAAATTGGAGATTTTTAGATAGCAAATGACAAGTTCTGGTATAATAAAAGAAAGAGTAAAGAATTCCACAAGATTTTCCTTCCTCCTTCTTGGGAAAAAAAAAAAAATGGCAGCATAATTTACAACACATATTCCTTCAAAATGCATGCTCTACTGTAATTGTCTGTATGACTTCCCTTCCCAGAATCACAGTCCTTATGCTCTCATCTCTGATACAAATGATATAATATACACTGTGATAAAATGCCAAATTAAGCAACAATATACTGAGTTTCTTCCCAGATTTTTAAGACAGTATCAATCTTTAAATCTCATTCAAAAGGCTCTATAAAAATTTAAAAGATATTGAAAAGGTTTCTGGTTACAACACAGCGTCTCAGCCTTTGTTATGATGATGTTAAATGAAAATTTAAATTTCTGAAAAAGAATTATCTAAATAACATTTTAAAATATTCTATATTCTCCACCTTAGTAACACACTCTAAATCTATAAAGATAGATGGACAAACATGAAATCACCATTTTCTGGCCCATGCATTCCACTTTCTATATCTAAACTCTTCTTCACAAGTCTGCTGCCTGCTGCACTGATTTATTGAGTCACAACTGACAATATTGTCCAGGTTATAGCTGATGTAACAGAAAAACCAATAAATCCATGACACAGCCAGAAGATAAAACATGTGAGGAAACAATAGTCTGAGACCCCTTCTGGATGCTTGCCTAATAAGAGCTAACATTAAATGTAAGATAAAGTTTACACTTGTGGTGAATTTTTTGCTTCTGCCTATAGGAAAGATTAAGCCTTGTCAATATAAATATATTTTGTCAAATAAGAACAACAGTGTTTCTAATTTTTATTTAAAAATTCTACAAGTCACATATGGTTTTGATATTATTTCATACAAGCCTGAGCAAAGTACCTGTAAAATTGCATATATTTTCCCTCATAAAAACATAACGATACATATTTGGAATTTTGTTCTACAAATGAAAAATTAATATTCTCTATATTTTTTTTTGTCTCATGTTAAAGCAATTTTAGAAATATTTTAAATGACAAGCACAATGGAGTCACTAACACATATTTTTAGATGCATATCTCTTCTTTACATTCTCAGGAAGCTCTCAGAAATTTAACTTTGCTTTGTGAAGGACTTGGGTAGCTGAACGTCTTTATGATTTATTCTTCTTTTCCCTGGAAATAACTGCAAAGGAATATAATTTTCAAATCTTGACTTACCATTCTGATATGTTATTCTTCTGGTTTTTCACATGTAGTGCCAAATGGCTAAATTAAAAAAAAAAAAAAAAAAATTAAAAAAAAAATTAAAAAAATTAAAAAAAAAAAAAAGCCAAAGCAAATGAATGAATTTATACAGAAAAGTAGACACAGACAGAGATCTGGGAGGTTTGCAGTGTTACTGAACCCGTAATTCTGTTCTTACTTAGAAGAGAATTTCATGTGCCTGTAAGAGCTGCCTTTTTAATGGTGACTTGAATGTTAAAACAACCAACAAAGTAACCTAAATTTAGTTATAATATTTCCTCCAAATTTTTAGAAGATGACAAAAGCAGGATCTAGACTGCTAGTGATCTAAAATAAAACTGAATTAGCTAAGTATTTTATTATGTTACTTGAAAACTTAAGACAGTTATTTGTAAGCCCTGTTTTTCATTCCTGATTTTTCCAGTAATGTCTGGAAGAAACACTGAAAATAAAATTTAATATTTTTTTTTCCTGTGTTTTATTTTATTTCCTGGCTATACTTGAAATCCATAAAACCCCATGAAGCTCCATAAATCTTGCCTTTGGCGTTTGGCTGTATTTGGTGAGAAATCTAGGTAAATTCATGAATAGTTTATATTTTCTGCTGTTTTTTTGAAAAGAGATTAAGATCATTGGTCTGCTTTAAAGAGGGAGAGAAGTGAAAGCCTTTTAGGGAGGATACAAAACATGTCCATAGTGTGTAGTCCAATCCCCTTGTATTCCTTGGAATTCAGACTGAGTTAGGGACAGAAAAGATACTTGTTTGTCTGCTCCTGCAAGTACCTCTCCAAGTTTAACTTTGCTTTGAATCTACTGATAGAGTTTTCTTTTCAATGTGCTGTGGCCAAAAATTGCAGAAGTTTATTGTCCACTGAGGAAAAAAAAATGTGGTTTTTTTTCTAATTTAACCACGTATCTTAGTAGTTTCAGTGGTTGTCCTCTAGTTTTAGTTCTGTGAAATTCAGCAAATAACAGTTCTGCATTTACCATCATCCTCATTTTCTAAGTCTTGATGGTATCCTCTCTCAGCTTTCTTTTTTTCAGGTAAAAGGCTCCCCCTGAGTACTTTAGCTAAACCAGTCCAAAAGAGTGTTGAACTATGACACTTCTGCATAAAAATATCTATAAGTGTTAGGAATATAGATTTAAAAAAAAAAAAACACAAAAATTAAATAGTTTTTCTAATATAGTGGCATGCATGTAGTGTCTGAAAGATATTAGAATGAAACTTAATTTAACATTTCCAAACTCAAGTCTTCTAAAATTACAGAAAGAAAGGAAATAAGCAAGAATTGTTGAAAGGTTGGTTCTGTTTTCTGTAATTTGATTTTACTTGTTTCAAGGTTAGACATGTCTTCTGGCTCATAGGACTGCAGAAACTTCCCAGGTAGGTTTCCACTGTTGAAGCTGGAGTGTTTGGCAATACTCCCCACAATCCCAAATCCTGGAAGAAGCATGTGTGTGGGACTGTTTCATATTTCATCATCCCTTTCTGACTTTTAATTTTGAGCATTAGATTTTCTCTCTGAATTTTCTTTGGTTAGTTTTCTTCTCTTTGATTTTCTCTTCCTTTCCCCTTTCATTTCAGTTTTCTGAAGTGTCTTCTAAAAAAAATCCTTCAATTGAATTTTCTTTTTGTATCAGAAGGCATCTGAAATTTAACAGAACTTGTAGCTAAAAAATTAGTAATGCACAAGAAATTGATGAGAATTCTATGCACACACATCTTTTGTAGGTCATTGAGTTTCACTTGGATCTCTAGCAGATAGGTACATTCTCTTTGGAAAAAATGAAACTACAGAGCACTAAAACCCATGACATCAGATAAGAAAAGAAGTCTCCAAGGCATTCAGCTGGTCTGCCACAGAATTTGTAAGAGAATGGAATATGCTGTGCCTTTGTGGAATTGATCCCTATCCCTTCTGACTGTTTGGCTGGGACATGTTGCTCTCATTTTGGTTTAGATACACGTCTGCCACATGAGAGTTGTAAGGGTGCTTATGAGAAATTAATCAAGACTTAGGAGAGAATCCCAACAATGCACCATTGAGAGAAACAAAAAAGCAATTGAAACAAGCCTAAGAACAGAAAGGAAAATCAAGACAAAGGGGCAAGGAAGGATCAAGAGAAAATCTTCTTTATCCTCTCCTCCTGCCTGCTGTTATGATCCAGCTGCTACATGAGCAGCAACAAAAAGGCTGAAATCAGCCCCTAGGGTTATTTTTTAGCCAAGGACCAAAATACAGATTATACATTTCTGGCAGCTTTCAGCCTTCTTTTCTTCAATACGGCTACAGAAAGAGCATATATTTTGTTTTAAGATTGTACTGAACATCTTTTGTTTTGATTCAGTTTTTTTCTTTTTCCTTTCCAATCCAAAACTTAATTAATTGTAAAAGTACTAATAATCATCCATTAAAACTGTTCCTCTAGGCCTGAGCAGAAATATATGTTGCTGTATTTTAATTTATTTTTTTTTTAATTCATAACAAAACATTGACTTTTTCCTCTAAAAGATCTTCTTGAAACATTAGGAGGAATCCTAGGTTCCCTGATACTCAGAAGCTCTAATTTGATCATTGTGACTACTCCAGTTTCATAATTTTGACTCTGATTTATACATTGTACCTTAATTACAATGTGCCCTACCACTGAACAAGAAAATCTATAAAGCTCAATATTTCATATTATCTCCTACATCTGAACAGATTCTTTTAACTCTGAACAGGATGTATACATGATACCATGAGAAAAGGGTAAATTGTCCTTATACTGTTCAATAAATGAAACTATTAGGAAAAGCATCACTGAGTCTTCTCTGTTGCTTGTAATTTTATTTCTTCATTTCTCATTTTATTTTTTTTTCTAAAACTAGATGTATCTTCTCTCATACACTTGTTAAATATTTGATGTTGGCCCTGTGGCTTTTCCTTATTTTTATCTATGTGTCTGGATGGTGGCTTCCCAGTGATCTTATTTTTACAGTTTATTTTATGCTTCTGTTTTGCCTCTGTAGACACCATTTTAAGCAAACATCCATTTGCTATTTCTATGGAGAGACAGTAAACTCCAGCTTTAAGGTAACTTTTCTCTGTATGGAGTGATAGTTCAGTCTTCATGCCAGTTAACTTCTGCCTGGAACTGTCAAAACCCATGATAATTAATGCCATCTATGATGATATTTCTGATACAGACAGTGTTTTTGGGGAAGTTGGAGTGAATCCATTATAATCATTTATTAAAAAAATAAACAGGTGGTGGAAAGTTTTAGTCATGCCAATTTGCATTGGTCCTTAACCAAGAAGTTAATTGCCATTTAATCCATTACCATTCACTTAAGCTATCTTTTCCCAAAAGACATCTTTTCTCCCAGATTGTTGCTGTCTCTAGAATAAAGAAGTACTAGCTAAGAAGGTGGGAGATATTTTCCCTGTGTTTAGGGAATAAATGTCACCTAGGTATATTCTAGCAGTAAGAATATCAGCCATATGAAGCATAATATTTATTATGAAACATTTGTTTTTCTTTATAATGTATTAGCATTGACACTTTATATTTGCCTACTCATCTTTAATTATATTTTAGAAGTATACTTTATGGAACTTAAATTTCATCAGGTTTTTTTTTTTGGGGATAGATTGTATTGGAAACGTATTATTTTGTTTTGAGAAAAGACAAGCTTGTGAGAACACAAGCATGTTATATCTATTTAGATGATGCAAACAGCTGAAATTATGTAAAAGTATCCTTATCATAACATAAAGTACATAAGAGATGGAATTTTAAAAGAAGGAGAATAATAAATAAGGCTACCATTTTATAACCATAATTTATTTTTTTTCTTTTTAAATCAAAATGTCATTTCTTTGTTATTTTTAATGTTTGCATTTACTATATCTGCAAAAAAAGCCTTATTTATTTGTTCAGCTATAAGTAGAATAAAAAACCCATACATTTGACATTTTTAATAGGAGAGGATGAAATAAATAGAAATAAAATTGATAATTTGTGTGGTACAGAACAAGTTATTTCATCAATAAAATAGCATGTCTTTATATATGGCCATCATTTTACTTTATTAAATCTACACCCATGATCTAAAGCTCTATTGAGTAGTTGTGTTGGTCATGCATATTTCAGATGTTTGAAAATTAAATTCAACTTCACTATGTCCCAACCAATCATCCCCACTGCTAATATAATTGCAAACTTTATTTGCTTGCATGTCACTTATACAGCACTTAAACAAGAAGAGAAGAAAAATGTAAGGACTATGTGGAAACCTTTTAAGTTAAACTAATAGGAAGAAAAGGTATATTTCTAAGAACAACAAATATTGATATATTGTAAAAGGACAGGAAATTAATGTTATGATTTATCTTTTTAAAAAATAGACCAGTCCTGGACTGAAGAGGAGCAAGAGAGATATCAAAGAAATAATGTATTGTCATCTTAAACATGCAGTCTTACATGTAATACTTTAAAAGTTCCTGATAATCTACAATACTCATCATACACAGAGAACATTTATAGCTGACTCAACATTAGCTTAATTAAGGTAATTCATTCAGCTCAGTTCCTGCCATCAGTATGAAATCCTATGAAGATAACAAAGCTACGTCAGTATTAAGGTAACACAACTAATGTAGGATATTTTATAATGATGAATAATACCTTTAGTAACATCTGTAAAGGGGCAGTATTTGCTAGAAGAGTAGAAGAGTAATGTAAGATTTGCTCCCTGGGGTACATGATTAGTAACAAAAAATTCAATTGTAAACAGTCTATTTCACAACACAGCAATTTGTTAAATGCCTGTAGAACTCCCTCTCTTCAGTCTTTCTTTTTTTTTTCCATTCTTACAATGGACTTTTTTTTGTTTCACAATTTATTTATTTTTTTTTGACACACTAACATTATAGCATTGTACATTATTTCTAAACAAGGAGAAAAAGTGTGGGAAAGAAGTGTGTTCATAGTGAGAATTCTAACTTCAGAACAGCTATTTCACAGCATTCCTCTCAAGAGTCTTCTTCAGAAAAGCTCTGCTATGAATTGACTTCCTGAAAGCTTAAAAAATTATGTACATAAAATTCAGGTTCCCAGGAACTCCACCTATAAGTACCTACGAAGTATTTAATCTATAATTTATATTTGAACTATTAATCTTTCTCACTTATTCTTTCTGCCTCTTCTATCTCCTCCTTCCCCTTTTCTTTAACAAGCTCTTAAAAAGCTACAAAAGAGAAGATGGTGAATTCAGCCTCCTTGTCCTTCCCTTCTGCTCCAGCCTTTTGTTGCGTGTGCACACATAATAGGCATTGCAGATTTTAAAAGACTGATGAGAATAGGGATGAGCAGACTTGGCTTTCTCTGTTCTTTGAAATGCTTTCCTGATTTCAGCACAGTGGGACATCCTCAAACTGCAGAGATGCTCCTGTCTGATGAGGTCTTGCCACTCACCTGGGACATTCAGGTAACTCAGGCAATGGAAGGAGTCAGACAATTGAATTCCTGTCATATGGCATATGCATCACAGGTGACAAGTTTATTTTCTACGGATTCTTAATGCACATTTACATGTTCCACATTTCAGACAATGGTCTATTGGTGTTAAGGTCTATGACCCTTCTCCATGCCTTAATAAGACGCTTTTCACTTTAGACCACCACTTTAGAACTGTTATTGAGATTTTATTATTTCCTTTCTTTCCTCCCTTCCCTCTAGCTGCAGATAAAAATATCTTGTGCTAAGAAACCTGGCATTTGGAAATTAAAAAACAGAATAAAATTTCACTTTAAATTATGTTAGGAGATGGATATATTCTTGCCTTTGTGTCTCATTGTTTCTCTGAATAAATATACATAATTACTCTTTAAAAGGTGAAATTTTCTCTACAAGAGAGCACTCCTCACTCTTTATCAGACTGTGTAGCCAGACTATAGAGAAGAGTTGAGTCCCAAGATTTCAAAATTAATTAAATTGTACATCCCATATAAACTCTGCCTTGCTACTGTACAGGAAAGATGAGTCATTTATTCACCTTCTACTTCCAGGCTTTCAGCTTTCATAAATCATTTGAACCCTATCGGTATTTTTTTTTAGCAGATCCTTTTTCAGAAAGGAAAAAATGCTGTTAAACACTAAAAGAATGAGCTACATGTCCTTCCTGTTAAATATTTACTTAATTTCCACTTCCTACAGTTTTTTCTATGCCACATAGACTATAGTTAAAAATTTAGAAGTCAGGTAACCATCTTTTCTATCAGATTTTAGATCTCTTATTAATTAGACTCATCGAGTCTACAAATGAATTACCATATATTTCATATATACTCATACTCTGACAAGTGCTGAACAAGTTTCTACTGCATAAGGAGGTAGTTTCATATAGTTAGCCTCAAATAAGTAGATAATCCAGTATAATAATACCTGAACAAAAGAAGGATGAAAAATCTCATTGAAATAAGTAGCACAGGGCAAGAACGTTTTGTTCTTGGACCTTACTCTTCATGAGTAAGAAAGGTGAACAGAGTGATGGCCATGTGGATTATTAGCAAAGTTAATGCCCTTTCTTAAACTTTCTTTTTCACATTTCAGATGTCAAATTTTGCCCTCATATGCATCACTGAGCTCAACAGGAGATCTCCTTATGCTCCCAGGGTCAAAATTTGTCCTATACTACTTTTTAATATATAATTTCGTTCCTATTTGCTTCTCTTTCTTTAAAGGAGATTTCCATTTATTTTTGAATGCTCAACTTCTTCTATCATCATCACTAATGGTTTACTTTAGTCCCCCAAATTCATACACATATCAGTTTTATCAAAAGATCTACAATTAACAGATTTAAACAGATTAACTCGTTTAGCAACGAGTGCAAATAAAAGTTCAATAAAAAACTTCAATGTCTTTTAAATGACTGCATTTTTGTCTTATTTTCTCCATGGAAAAATATTTTCATATGCAAAACAAAACTTGCTTACAGTTCTTGAATGATCTCTTATATTGCTATATTGAAAGGACAACTAAATCAAAGTATATAAATATGTCTTTTTGATCATATGAAGAAAGCTGTTTCCAGAAGTAAAAGCTATGAATTTCTTTTCTTTGAACTGAAAGTGACGTTAAAAGACATTTTTAAGGAGGAAAGTGTAATAAATATCAAACTTACATGTTTCTAAACAAGCAGTGATATCTATTCTCTCTGGAACAAATATGTAACAGAATATACATTTAGAATACTACCAACATTTCTGTGTTTAAATGCCTTGACACATACGATTGATACAGGGAGCTTTACTAAAGCAAAATTCACTCTCAGATGTTTATGATAAACATAAAGCATACTAATTTGATACCATTTTCTGTTTGTAGGTTATGAAGTTTAACATGCCTTGAGAAAGGCATGCTGAAACATTTACACCAAAAAATGCCCTCATTTTCTGCCTTTTACTTTTTATGAAAAAAAGCTATTAACTACACCCAGTGATACCAGGTTTTTTAATGCTTTGTAAAACTTTTGGTGTTCTTTATTATTTTGTTTGGTTGGATGTCTCACTTTTAGTCATGTGAGTAATTATACATTGTAGTGGTTTTGTCAAAAGTGGGAGTAGAAACTGTCAATGAGCACCTCTTCTAAAGGTCAAGACAGGCACTGAGGGTTCAGTTCATAACACTAAGATACTTTAGGCAGACTCGACTGCCTTATTTGACTTTGAACACTAACTCACCAAATGCAGTTTAGCTTAAAAATATCTGTGCCATTCTCCACTTGTTCCATAGAGTCACTATGAGAATTTATTGGTGAACTCAAACTTCTATGTTCATTACAATAGGAAAATATAAGTTTTATAAGTAAATAAGATTGATCCTATGGGTATTTTTAATAAAAATCTATCTCACTCTTGCAAAGAATAGTGATTAGTTATGCTATGTGGAATAGACAGATGATTTTGGGAAAATAATAGTAGAAGAAGAAAAAAACCCACACTACTTTTCAATTTCTATTATTTTCATAGGCTTCTAGTTAAAAGCATAAAAAGGAAATTACCAGAAGTTACTTCTTTTTCAAATTTCCCTGCATTTCCTGATGTTTTGGTACAAAGACTACTCAGGAAAATAATAAAAATATCTCTCAGGAAGATCATTACATCCTTGCTTGGCCAAATGTAGGATACTGAGGATCTTTTTCCCTTCCAAAAAATGAGGTAGGTAGTGAAAAGCCTTTTACCAGCTCATTGACCATTTTGCAAGCATAAAAAAATGCACTTTGCACTACCTAGTATAGTGCAAAATATATGCTTGTGCCAAAGATCGTCCAGATGTAAAAATATTTTACATGCTGCTGGTGCTGAAAGAAAAATTGCTACTCTAATTTTCAGATATTTTGTGGTTGTGGACATTTGCACATAGCTGTAAGATATCCGTGGCAAGACTGAATTAGAATAATAGGATTAGAAAACAAAACAGTGTTTGGCTACAGGAACAGGTTTTTTGAATATTTTACCAAGTATTTCACAGGGCCCAGAAGAGATAGGCAAATGCATTCAGCTGCAGGAGAAACCTTGATGTCTTTTCTTTTAATAGGAAAGAAGTGATATATGCTGGAGACATGGCACACAAACTGTCACCTGGCTGGGGTGTTTTGAAGACCTTCAGTAACTCTGAAGTCAGGTTCAGGTCTGATAGTACTGGGAATAGCAGCTGGAGATCACGAGAGTCATGTGAATATTTTCTTTGCTAAATATGTATTTATACACAATACACTTCAAGACTGCCACAAGCATGCAAGATGACTGTTATTGCCAACACTTAGTTTCAGAGTCAAATACCTGCAGAAAGCAAAGTAAGGAACTAAGTTATCCTAGCCCACACTCAGGATTTCTCAAGAGTTAGTTCTCCTGTGCTACTTGTCTTCCATGATTTGTTTCTATAAGCTGCAATCTTTGTGGGGAAGAAAAAGCCACAATATACAATGCTTTTAAAGAGGGCAGGAAATATTAAGATAAGACATTTATTAAGTTTGGTAATTAAAAATTAGAATATTTTTACATGACAATATGACATATGACAATACAAAAATAGAATATTCTCAAAAGCTGGTACAAGTTGAGATGTAGCACATCAATTATTTTGATTGGGAGATTCTTTTTTCTGCAAATATTATCAAATATTCTATTAGAAGTAATGCAAATACTGTATTAGACACATACAGTAACACTGAATTATGAGCTCATAATCTTTCTCAATTAGAAATATGTTTACACAAGAGCTCATTGTTGACTTGGTTCTGATCCCATGAAAGTCAGTATAAATCTCCCCATTGTTAAACCAACATGACCAATTTGAAAGCTCATCCTTAATTATTTATCATTATTATTATCATCACCACCATCGTCATCATCATGATCATTAGGTAGCAAGACTCAATACCTGACTATGGCGCTGATGAGATAAGAATCTTCCTTGTAATATCCTACTATTTCATTTGGTTTGGGAAGAAGCCTTCCTTCCTTCCTTCCTTCCTTCCTTCCTTCCTTCCTTCCTTCCTTCCTTCCTTCCTTCCTTCCTTCCTTCCTTCCTTCCTTCCTTCCTTCCTTCCTTCCTTCCTTCCTTCCTTCCTTCCTTCCTTCCTTCCTTCCTTCCTTCCTTCCTTCCTTCCTTCCTTCCTTCCTTCCTTCCTTCCTTCCTTCCTTCCTTCCTTCCTTCCTTCCTTCCTTCCTTCCTTCCTTCCTTCCTTCCTTCCTTCCTTCCTTCCTTCCTTCCTTCCTTCCTTCCTTCCTTCCTTCCTTCCTTCCTTCCTTCCTTCCTTCCTTCCTTCCTTCCTTCCTTCCCTCCCTCCCTCCTTCCCTCCTTCCCTCCTTCCCTCCTTCCCTCCTTCCTGCCTCCCTTCCCGCCTTCCTGCCTGCCTTCCTGCCTTCCTTCCTTCCTGCCTGCCTGCCTTCCTGCCTTCCTTCCTTCCTGCCTGCCTGCCTTCCTGCCTGCCTTCCTGCCTGCCTTCCTCCCTCTCCTACCCTCCCTCCCTCCCTCCCTCCCTCCCTCCCTCCCTCCATACTTCCACATGTCCTTCCTTTCTCTTTTCTTCCTCTTCCTTTCTTCATTCCTCTCATTTGCTTTTCCTCTTGGTCTTTCCTTTTTCTTTCTTTCCTCTCACTGCTTAACTATTCCACTGTCAAAGTAGAACACTTATGAATTGAATAATGTGAATGAATGATCAAACATTTTGAAAAACTTGTTGTTTTTATCTTAGAATTGAATGTCTTCCTGAAAGAGGCAAATTGGGAAACATAACTTTTATGATTATGTTTTCACAGAAACATCACACTCTACAGCAAAGTATAAATGATAGATGATCACTTTACTGATTACTTTCATAATAATGTTTTATTGAGTTACTCATGTAAATTGTGGGACTGTCACTGTGTCATTTTAAAATATTACTTCTGTATAATAAAATTCTTTTTAATAAAAGTATAGACTGTTTCACTGTTCTTCTGATCGAAGAAAACATTAGCACTCTGTAAGGGAAGAAGATATGAATTCCGCAGTGCCTCATTCAGGAGGCTTCAGAGATTTTACCTTTGCATACAGAGCAGAGGAAACTAAAAGCAATGAAATAACAACAAATTCACAGTATGGTGAGCACATAACTCTTAGACACTAAGCCAGGCAAATATAACTGAATATAAAAATTAATTTTTGCATTACAATAGGAAGGGATTACATTTGTATGAAAATCCCATTTGTCTAACCACTATGTAAATCAGTAAGGAATCAAAATAACTGGGTCAGAATGACACAACTATTTGAGAATAACTGGGTTTTTTTGTATGACTTATTTGCCAAAGGGCAAGATGTGATCCTTATATTAGTGGGCAAATATTCAACCGATACAATAATATTAGAAATTAATTATTAACAACTAAGATGCTGTGCAAGAAACTTTTCTCAGGAGAAATTTGAAGTGGAAGGTGACTGGCACTTTGATAGCATTAATTGTGTGCCTCCTATGAGATGAGATTTACAGCACCTCTTTGTTCAGCAGATGTTTTAATTACAGCTTGGGGCTCTCTGATGCTTTTGTGCAGTCAGGGAGAAAAATCCTCCATGATGTCACAGAATCACAGGAGTAAGGCTGAAACTGATTTGAAAACTGAGACAGTCTATTGTCCACTGAAGTGTGGTTAGACAAGTTCAGACTACCTCTGACGACAGATGTTTGACAGATGTTTGTTTGAAAAAGACTTTAATAAAGACAAGATTTCATAACTTCCCAAGGGAAGCTACTTCCTCCTGCTTAATTACCGCTTTTCACAAATAAAGGTTTTTTGTGATATATAATGTAAATCATCTTGCCTACAAATCAAACCTATTTTGTCATAACCTAAGTCTCTTGGAGCCCAAACTAAACATTCGAATATAAGAATGGAAGGGAGTCTATCCCTTCTTTCTCTTTTCAAGTATTCTAAATTCCCCAAACAGCTCAAGCCTTCTGAGCCTGCAGAGAATTTTGATATGTTCTAGACAGCTGCCTCCAACACCAGCAGTGCCCACTTAGGTACAAGAAGAAAAATATTACTCTGGGAACAAATCTCACCAATTCCAGGTGCAATATAATGTGGAGAGAGAGTAAAAGAATTCCAGAAGAAAAGTAATAACACTTAAGCATAGACAGTATGTTTATCTTCTTTGTCCTTCCCTTTCTTAAAACTGAGGCTCTCAAAAGACAATCTTCCAAATTGTTACAAAGAAGGAAAAGATTGCAGCAATACTGCCGGTACATTCTTCTATCACTTCTGTCAAATATAACTGAATTATGCATCTCATAATAAAATCTTAGGCTACTTTGTTAAATACTGTAACCTGATTAAGGAACTCACCTTACTGTACTACTTTAATTCATTCAACCTGCCTTTCAGTGCTTCTGTTTCTCTTTTTATCCATTTTAGTTCATAATAAGCAGTAAAAACACATTTCTTTTGTCTTCCTCTAATTTCTCATGTATCTATGTGAGCTCTCCTGGTTGTTGTTAAGTTATTTGGTAATTTTCATTTGTATTGTTTCCTAGACTTCTGGTTATCCTCACCTAGTTATGCTAGCCTTAAGTTTTGTACTCAAGCATATTTAATTTGCGTCTACTTTTACATGACTTCTTCCTTTTCAGATTCTAAAAGAGACCTTAGTGCTTCCCTTTGTCTGTTAAGCCTTCTCCTGTAACCTCCATTTCCTGTTTGTTTTCTAAGCCAGTTACTCTAAAAGTTTTAACAAGAATATTGTGCTGATGGGTGTTTGGAAGAGAACACTCCTGTGCAGTAGTTGTGAGAGCGTGCTACCCCAGTTTAAATTCTCAAGAGAGTATTGAAATACTTTTAAGTGAATTGTCCCCATCCTGCTGTTCTTGCTTTTTTTCTTCATTTCCTTAAACAGTGAACTGTGTCATTCAACAATTATTTCTTGTCAGTTGCTATTCAGCTACCACATTCTCAATCTGCTTCCCCTTAACGGTGCAGTGAACGTTAGATCACTGAGCACCTAAGTTGCCTCCTGAGATAAGGCAACTGGCCTCCACAATTTCAAGAACTTGTTCGTATCTAATATGTTAAAAGTAAATATCAAAGCAATTAAAGGCATCCTTGTCATATTCTGAGGTTAGCTGGATGTCAAGTGTCAAAGCTTCTTTATCATTTTCCTCCTCAACTGAACAGGGGAGATAAAATACAACAATAGGGTTGAAATAAGAGCGGGGAGAGAGATTACTCACCAATTACTGCAAAGGGCGAAATACACTTCAGTTGGGGAAATTAGATTAATTAATTAACAATAAAATCCCAGTAGGATAATTAGAAAATAAATAAATAAATATTAGAATGATGGTTTAAGTTTTAGCTTTTGTATTTTCAGATTATTACTGCATAAGTATATAACTCTAAACTTCATATAAAGTGTTAGCAAGTTCCCTTTGCAATTTAGTTAGACAAAACAATCCTTTTCCAGCCTGAGAACCATGGACAGCCTGAGAACTGTTGCAGCTTCAGGCCCAAAAAGTATAAGCAACAGCAAGTTGAAAAGAGCAAACTGGAAGGATGGGACTTCATAACATGAAGCTGTAATTGGACAATTAACTCCAATTATAAATGGACCAAAATTTATAAAAGCATGAAAACGTGTGACCCATTGTCCATCTTGGGTGTAGCCTCAGCCAGGCTCTTGTACTGCCCAAGGTGAATCCTTTGAAGGCCTTTTTAATAAATCCTTAATTTATTCCTTTACCACTCTCTAGTCTCTTTTCTAGGTAGCCTCTTCAAGGCACCAAAAACATCTTCCCCCACCCCCCTCCCTTCTTCCAGGGTTTAACTTCATTCCCCATTTTCTCTTCTTTCACCCCAGTGGCACAGGGGGCCAGGCATAGGGCTGCAGTCAGTTCATCCCAGGTTGTTTCTGCTGCTCCTCCTTTTCAAGAGGACTCCTCACACTCTTCCCCTACTCCAGTGTGGGGTTTCTCCCATGGGAGACAGTCTTCCATGAACTCCCCTGACGTGAGTCCTTCCCACAGGTTGCAGTTCTCCAGGTGTTGCTCCAGCGTGGGTGTCCCATGGGGACCCAAGTCCCAACAGCAACCTTGCTCCAACGTGGGCTCCTCCCCCATGGAACTACACATTCCAGCCATGAGCCTGCTTCCATGTGGACTTTCTGCAGAGTCACAGCCTTCTTCAGGCATCCACCTGCTCCAATGTGGGGCTTTTCCACAGGCTGCAGGTGGATCTCTGCATCCCCATGGTCCCCTGCAGTGGCACAGCTTCCGAACCATGGACAGCACCACAGGCTGCAGGGGAAGCACCCAGCTCGGGCTCCTGAAGCACCTCCTGCCCCTCCTTCTTCACTGATCTTGGTGCCTACACAGCTGTTCCCCTAATACATTTTCACTCCTTTCTTCTCTGGGTGCAAATTTCTCTTGTGAAGTACCTTTTTCTCCTTTTTAAATCTGTTACCCTGGAGGCACCACCACCATGACTGATGGGCTCAAGGCTTGTCCAGGGGCAGGTCCATCCTAGAGCTGGCTGGCACTGGCTCCATCAGACATAGGAGAAGCTTTCGGAAGCTTCTCACAGAAGACACCCCTGTAGCTACCCTACTAACGAAACCTGGCCACACACAGCCAGTACATTCTCATTCATTAGAATGGGATATACTCTTTGAATGCTGACCACAATTTCTCCAAAGCCCCATTCACCACTCTAATTCTGTAGTCAGTGCAGGATTCTGGGTCTTTTCCTTCTGTTGTCTTAACCCTGACTCTATCTCTGCCTCAAGTAAGCAAACTATTTCACCTCTCTGAGAATTTGCTTTAGTATTCTGGCTAGCATTAAAGGATTGACTTACTGACACACAGTATATTCATAGAGATTACAACTCAGAAGAGTGTTTCAAACCTGTTCTCCAGTCACCCCCACTCAGTGACCTCTTAAAAATGGATTAAACTGTTTCAGCCTATGAAAAGCTAATTGTTATGATCACATTAGCAGCAATAAAACACTAAGTAGTCTACAAGGTCTAGGAATGGGCAAGGCCCAGTATCAGGGAACCCTGAACCAAAAAGGTGCAGTCAAATTTCTCAAAATGACACTGAAAGAATCCATTTTGTAGTAATTATTTTTCAGCTTTCCCCTTAGTTTTGTTTAGACCTCTTTAGTCTAGTCCTCTTGATTTATTCCATAGAATATTTAGCTATTCCATTTGAGTATTCTGTTTTCTTACACAAAAGAATTTTTCTACATGAGCTGACAATCTGATTCATTGTTGTTCCCACCCCTACTGCTTACAACCCTGTCTCCCTAACCTTCGATCCTTCCACACAGTGAGCTTTCTAAATAGGTCACAAAGTGAATTAATTTTCATTTGTTGTACAAAAAGTGTCATCTACTCAGATCTTATCTACTAACTGTATCTCCACATTTCACTTCAGATGTCTTTAAACAGGGACCACCAGAAGCAATTTATTCTTTTCAGATTGAGTACAGAATCTTGATTATTGCTTAGAAAGAAGTAGAAAGAAGTATTTATCACATTATTATTAGTACTAGTACATTTATCTGGAAGACAGATTTAATCCTATGAAGTGTTAAGAGGCTCAATAAAGGATCTGTCAAGTATTTTCACATGCTTTGATAAATGCCATTATGTGCATGCCAAATGAAGACTATTAATATGGATGATTAAAAAATTAAGAACTTACTTGTTCATCCTTCATCATCAAGCTATGAATTTGCATTTTGTCTTTTTGCATTTCAGAAAGAAGTTTTTATTAAGCTACAAAATCTCTAAACCAAAATGAAATGAAGCAGAACAACAAGCCTGACCTTCAAATAGAGAAACACTTGATAGCCTTTGGATTCCTTCTGGATTTCCAGCATAGCATTTGACTACTGAAATTTCAATTATAAAAATCTACAAAGAGAAATGGGGATGACTTCTATGAAAATCAATGAGATAGTAGTATCTACTTCCTCCTGTATTTTTTTTCAGAACATGAGCAATCTTGATTGTAGCTTCTTTTGATTGAATAAAACCCCAAACTTGAACAACCAAACCAAATGAATCTGTAGAAAATGGTTCAACATAAATTTCAGTCAACGTAGATAATTTCAGCAGGAAATCTTAGCCATAAGTAATGAATTTCCTAATGTAAAATATGAAAGTATTAATAAAAGGGCTGCAGACTTCCATGGGCTTTAAAGAGTCATCTCTCCAGTGGGAAATGCAAAATTTAGGTCATGGAAGATATTTTGAAACAAAGAGCCATGTGGCTTTCAAAGCCTTTTTTCCTTTCTTCCTTTTTCCCCCCTATTATCTATAATACGTCTTGTCTAAAATATATTAATTTCAGGAAGCTTTAAAAACTGCACAGATACTGGTAGTTTCAATAACTAGCCACAGTATGGTTCAATCCATATTTTCAAAATAGCTGCAATTTCACCTTGAGTTTTTAATCAGTGAACAAAGACCTTATTAAGAAGTTGATGTTCAGTGTTTTTAAATAACTCCACAGTATTGCCAGCACATTAATGTGAGGCCAAAGTTATTTATCTAAAGTGGTGTTCACAGACAGTATTGATATCAACCTCACAAGGTTGATATCCCTCCTTAAAATCTAATACTCTATGGCCACTATGACTAAAATGAGGCTGCACTACATTTTATTAGAGGAAAAATATATATTGCCATACATGTAAGTCTTTGAATGTTCATTAAGATATGAAGCACCCAAACTTTCACGTACTGTGAATTATGGCTCAGACATGGCACTGAATAGAAAACATTGTCAGCCACACAGGACATGGTTTTTTGGTTTTCCTTTTCTCTTGCTCTCTTGTTTTCCAGAACACGCTAATTTCTGGCTTGGAGAAGTACTTCCAGTCTGCACAATTTAAATGCTAAATATAATGGAAGCAGTCAAAACATACCAAAAAGTAGGAAATCAAACAAAAAAAGTCTTTTTCATTTTATATTCTGTTTACTCTTGTTGTAAACAACCAATATTAAAACATCTCTGATTGGGTAAAAATTAACACTTAAAGCAGATTATGTCAATGAGAACCCCATAAAACATAGCAAAATACTTTTGGAAAAACAGTTTCTGGATTATAGCTCCCATATACTTTTTTTTAGCCAACTGTACAGATTGCAGGTGTTAAACATAACTTGATACATACCTTATATCCACAGATCAAGAAAAAAAAAGGTTATTGTTCTGCATTTTAAATTTGTTCCTTGGCAGACAAAGAAATACTTTAATTTGACAGCAAGAATTACTGAGAACACTACTGATAGCTCAGAGATTGTTTCTGGGGGATTTCTAATTTGTTCTCATTATAAAAGTACAATGCTTGACCTTACTTTTATCTCTTAATTCATTACGAGACAGTCAAAATTTCAAAACCAATATATATTTACTTTTCTGAGAAGAAAATAAAAATGAATCTATTTATTTTTCCTCCTTCAGTATAAGTGGCCTTTCCATAGACCTTCAAAGTTAAGTGAATAGTGTTTCGAATATTTTAAGAACTCCTATATTGCTGACTAACATGGCCTGTTGCCAGGTAAAATACTGTTCTAGGGATCGATTGCTATGTTTTCCCTAAACAAAAACTAGCATAGCCCAAAAAATGCAGTTAAATCTTCTGATGTTTAAATTATGAAATAAATATGAGAAACTGGTTTTAAACAAATTTTAAGATTGAGCTTTATAATGGTTTTCCTTCTTAAGAAATTTTCCCTGAACTTTAAGGTTCTCTAAAATCTTAGGATAAAGACCTTATCATTATAATCCAAGTAATTGGAATTATAAATTCATATGCATACATAATCCATATGTTTTCAGGCAGCTATAGTATAGAATATATATAGAATAGTATAACAAACACAAAAAAATTTACTCTTTGTGTATGGATACAAACATTAGAAAGAAATTAGTTTGAGTGAGAAAGAATAAATGAGACACTTATTTTAATCTTCACTGGTAAATAATAATAAATAACTCAATGAATTTTCTTCTTGGTTGAAAAGCAAAACATTTTTTGCTACTATTATAAAATCAATCAGAAGAGACATCTCCAGATTCAAAATTATAGTTTCTTCTGTAATTATTAAAGAGAAAAAGGTGTCTCTGATAATTTACAATAACTTTCCAAGGAAGATTAATTTTGTAACTGAACATGGTCTAGTATTTCTCTATCTTGACTAGTTCTGTCAGAGATAAACACTGGAAAATAAAATTTCTTAAGAATTTTGTTGTAAAATAATTTTTATTCACATGCCAAGTATTTCTAAAGGAATTCTTTTTAAGATATTGATTTCAAAAAAATCAAAGAAATTAAATTCCTCATTAAATTCTTTTGAATGGAAAAAGGAATCCCAGAATAGCCAAGTAAAATTTATGGTAGTCACGTCTTCTTGCCTTGACAGCAGCAGACACATGTGCCTATGCCACCAGCAAAGTGCCTGGTGACACTGGGGTACCCAGAGCTCCAATATCTCTTATCTTCCAGCTGTATCTGCAAGAGCTCTTCTACAATCACCATGGCTTTCTCAGTGCTTATCATCACCCAGTTTCTCAAACAAGATAATTCTAAGTCTCTCATAAGTTTGTGTTGCTCAGATCATCAGCAACAGCCAGTAAATAAGAGCAGTGAAGAGGGAACATACTGTGTAACTCTACCTACTATTCCAGATTTGCACATGAATCCCTCTTGCAAAATACATTTAAAAGCAAATCAAAGATAGTATTGCAAGGAAAAGGATGTGTCTGTTCTCACATTTCTGAAAGTACATGGAATAAATAAACCCTAAATGTATGACATTTTCTTATTTGCTTATTGATGAAGCAGATGTATACTGACACTCCCAATAAGTGGGAGGTTTGAAAACAAAAGAGACCTCACTATATTTTATATATAAAAAAGCCTCTATCAGGATGACAACAAATGCAACCATCACTGCTGCAACATTCACATGATAATTTTTCCCTTTTCCCTGAAAACTCCTTATTTGTCTCTCTTAGGTTGTTTTTTTTGGTTTTGGGATTTTTTTTGTTTTAGTTTTGTTTTTTTGTTTTTGTTTTGCTTTGTTTTATTTTTGTTATCTGGTTTCATCAGATAGGGTTGAGATTTGTTTTTTTTTTCTTTTTCTCACTAAAACTGTGAGTCCACAGATATAGAAACAGTGATAACAACTTAAGTAAAAATAATCCTGACACCTCTACAACTGTATCATGTGCTGGCTTGCCTAAAGTCTCTTCCCTCAGTATTAAAAAGGTCAGATTATGAGTCTGCAAGAGACAAAGTAACAACATTCTAAACCTTTGTGGTGGGGCTGTTTTATTTCTCTCTATGTCCTCACACTTTCATCTTTAGGGAACCAGTATTGTTCCTCCAATGTAAAATAAAGAATATAATCTCTAGGCTACTTCTACTGAAGTTTCATGTAGTTAAAATATGCCTGACTAATCCTCAGCTGGAATCATAGTCTGCATTCTCCAAAAAATTCCATTAAAAAACCATTACCCAGAGGGACTAAATAAAGCTAATATTAATTCCTGTTCAATACAGGAAGAATTACTTTCTTATTCCATTTAATGTATTTTTGGAGGGGTAGTTATTCCAAAGAGTCGGTATTTTTACACTTCTTTTCTCACTATTCAGTTATACAAATATTACCTTTGTAGAAGTTAACCCACATCAAAATAAAATTCCTTTTGTTGAGAGGATGATGAATCTTTCTGAATATGCCATCTTTAAATTGCATCTTTGTATTTGTTTGTATCACAGGATTTCTTTCTTTAAAATTCCAACCCTAAGTGGTTTCCTTTACTCTTTCTGTCTTTATTTTTGGAGTATAATTATCTCAATTAATTTTTTTTCCTTATAAATAAGAAAGAAATTTTAGCACAGGAAATTAACTCTGTATGAAGTGAGAATTCAATTTTCAAGAATTTTCCCAAGAAAATTTTTAAAAAGAAAACATGACACTTTGGATTGCAAGGCTTCTTAGTTATGCAGGTATGTTAAAAATGATCAAGAGTTTCCTGGTTTCCTTCTTTCCACCTGATAAGAGTTACGTAAATATATAATATAACATGTCACCTTCATCCTAAGAGCTTCTCCAGGTTATCACAACCAGGCTCCCTGTTTTCAGAAGTATCATTAAATTGCTTAACTAAATAAGGTGTGTTGAATCCATCATCTTAAACAATGATAAGAAAGACAAGTCAATAGAAAATATTTTTCTGGGTAATATATCCACTATCAGCTTCCTTCTTATTTGTCAAGTACACAAATAAACAATATGCTAATTTTCTACTTCTGCCTTGTAATAAAAAGGCTGGACACTTTTATAGAATTTGATCATCTTTTGTTATATTTTTCTTTCCTGAAGTATCCCTTTTGCCTGTTTTCATTGCTTGTTCATGTCCTCAAGTTCCAAGGTTCAGCATTAGTTCAAAATCCCCACTCAAATTCTGTTTTCCGCAGTAGTGCAAACATTATCCAGCTATAATAAGTCCCTGGAGTGTTGCAATATTTTTTTCTACTTATGTTTGTAGCATCATATATAGATGAATTCAGATATTATCAAGATGTTGATTAACACATTGGGATTTGGAGTTGTTCTACTTGTTCTTAATTTTATCTTCATAATTGACCTTAATTAATAACTTCATTAATATAATTCATCTCCATACATTGTATGAACTGTAGATAGGTACAGAATCATGTTATTATATTTCATATAAAGATTAGTATGTTCAAGGCCTCATAGGGACTATTAAAATAAATATTGAGCTTCTTCATACTGCATGTAAAATAAACACTGCATCAAATTTTTGATTTAATTTACAACCTCTAGAAAGATACACTTTCCAGATTAGGATTCTGCTTAGTGGGGAATTCGCTTTGTGATCTATTACCATCACTGGAAAAACCCTTTAATAATATTTCCAGTTGAACCAGAGAACTGTTGGTTTTCAGTCTCCTGATTTTGGTATGACCTTTTGCTTCAGAACAAATATCTATCTGTACTCAAAAGTCTTTTTCCCTCATGCTCATGTTAATCTACCATGAATAAACAACTTTTCAAAATAACTGTGGACAGATGATGTAGAGCAAAAGATTAAATTTCTCAACCTGTGCCATCAGAATTTTTGACTGCCTGATCATTCTGATGTGTGGGAAACAGAAAAGGTAGAAAACTCTCAGAAGCTGTGTGAAAGCAGATCTCAGAATAGAAGAATGCAAGAATACAGATATGCAAGGACAGGAAACAATAAGGCTGTGTTTTTGAGCAGTGTAGAGATAGGCCTTAGAAAATACGGTAAGCAAGATAATAGAAAAATCTAAGTCTAACAATGAAACTTTATCCATTGTTTTTAAGATATGACAAGCAGGCATTGTTAGAAGCAAAGTGTACATGTAGTTTTAATGATTGGCCCAAGCAAACGTTTGTAAGCTTTTAACATTACACTATTGGCTAGAAAGTTTTTAAAAAGGCATTGTAAGCAAGAGAATTTGGCTGTTGTTATAATGGCATGAGATTTCAACATCTCTCGTGTCTCACTTTGCACCAATGAGGCTGATGCTGAATAAAAAGCTCAAAGAGTGCCTCCCTGCAGCCCTGTCCCGTTATTGATAAACGAAGATCCAATACTGATGGCTTCCCACCCCATTTCAAATGATTTTTAATTTGTGAAATTCCTTCCTGTATTGTAATTCTTCCAGTAAATGTCTCTGTATTGTATTCCTTACAGTAAATGTCTCATGGACTCAGCATCTACTCCAGTATCCACCTCAGCAGAATATCCTATCCACCTAATTTGACTTAATATTTCCTTCTCTTCAGTTTCAGGTTGACCTCTGCCTTCTCAAAACAGTATTTCAACAGCAATATCTATAACTAGGACCTTTAAGACATTTCCTAAACCAGCATGCAAGATAACAGACAGTGTTCTTTCCTGAAATTCCATTACATATTGGTCTATTTATACAACTGTAACTACAGCACTAAGTCTGAAAGGAACACAATAAATTTAGAGCTGACCTTCAAAAATGACTCAACAGTTACACTTCCTAGGCAAGCTTCTAAAGTCTTTCTTTAAGCAAAACATATTTGCCTAAAATTTGTAGTATTCTTAAAGTTCAGGCCTTTTCATGATACTTGTATGTAAGAAAATGGGGAATAAGCTAAAGCAGGAAATTTCTCAAACACACGTGTCATACCTTGAAGAAAAAAGAAGTATGTAGATGTGAGCTTTGATTTTTTTTCTTTGTTTTCCTAGTAATAGAAAGGAGTATCACTGTAATATATTCTGCCTCATACATATTGCTAGACTTTTCTTTTGGCAGCTGTTCTGGGCAGCTCTTCCACTTTTCGATACAATTTGCTTTTCCAATGAGTTATAGAGCAGACCAGCTGTCAGAGAAAGACAAACAAACAGCACAAAACTACAAGCATTTTCCCATGCTTGATTTAGAGACCAGATCTGCTTCTTCAAAGTTATCTTTGTATCTTGGATGGAATGTACTTTAAAGACCACTTGATAGAAGTTAATTGGTACCTTTTTTAAAATAAGGAGGTATTGTAAAGATTAGAAAAAATAAAGAATGCAAGAAAAAAAAATACCTAGTTTCGTGTTCTTTGAATACTTAAAAATTAGAAAAAATATTGTTTTTCTTCCTTTCCTTTTCTCATTACAATATTCTTTAAGACTTGGAGATTACCTTCACCCATTCAATCAGTAGTAAATAATGGCAGGAGATTCCCACCCAGGAAGGGCAAATCAATTATGATCAACGACTTAGAAAATAAAACTAAAGGTTTTGAGTCTTGAGACAAGACTTTTTCTTAACTGAAAAAGAAATGAAAAGTCATATCTTGTTTAAAAAAGAAAAAAACCCACACACACACAAGAAAAGGGGGGCGTGATGTGGGGGATGTCCCCATTTTTGCTGCTTTTTGTCATTTTTTAGTTCTGGTTTAGGGGACAATTTTGTATTTATTGTCTATCTTGCCCAAACAAAAGGGGAGCACAAGCCTAAGAACAGAGCAGTGGCAAAATTAATCTTCCCCCTGCCTTTCTATATATTCACTAACCCACCAAACTCATCAGGTGAAGATGGAATAACTCTCCTCTGTTCTCATACAGTTCGCCACTGAAAAAAGAGCATTGTGCCAAAAGTGGGATTTTGGGCCCACAAGGCTTATTACCTTTCTTTTCTGGATTGCTCTACAAACACAGTAGATTTTGCTGCCTTCTCTACCAGGCTACCTGTGAACCATCACCTGACTGTAACTAATGTATAGTGTTCCCATAAAGAGTTACCTAATCTTTCAGGTGTAGATACAGATCAGGCTTGCCTTTCATAAAACTAGATTTCTTACTCATTTGGTACAGTTGATATATAAGACATATTTGGCATAAATATTCCTCTTAATTATTATATTTAATTGACACACTTATTCATCAGATAGAAGAAAAAGTCTTTCTTTAGACAACATCATTGTTTCACATCCCTTCTCCCTATGCATGTAATGTAAATCTTTCTCATTTAATCTCTTTGAAGCAAGCCCTGAAGAAGTATTGTATTGTAATGCTATTCCTTACTAATAATTATTTTAGAAAGTGAAGCTTCATTCTAGAAGAACGAGTTGAATTCCCTTTGTAATGATGGTGATGCAAACAATAAGATCTCACTTCCAGCAAAATCAAATGTATCTCTTAGGAACACATTCTGTAAGTGTCTATCATGATTAATGTGTTCCTGTTTAATCTAGGAGCTTTTTTCCCCTTTAAACAGTCCACCATCCTCCCTTCAAACACACAAGATCCTTAAAGTGTCGAGTTCCTCAGGATATTGGGTTAATCATAATTATACTGAATTATTCAGGGAGAAAATGTACTTCTGCTAAACAATAAATATCTACTTTTTTTTTTCCACCCTCTCATAAACATGAAATAAGGAATTAAACAAGGATGAACATACAATCAGTCTGATGAAGGTATCATTTTTCTCAAATTAAATTACAGTCATTTTGTATGAGTGAAGGTTGATTTAACATAGCTGAAGTGTAGCAGAAAGAGCTCAACAGGGGAGTAAGGCACAAATTACTCCACTTTATTTTGACCAGTGAAAGTGGGAGTAAAAATCTGTTATTTATAGTCCATTTTTCATATTTTTCAAGTTATATACCTGTCACTATTTTTCTATGACTCCATCAGAGCGCAATAAAGGTATTCTAGATCTCAGATATATAGAATGGATTTCAGAGATAAGAATGTGTTTTACAAAGACCTTCATATAAACACTCTCCTGTCTCTTTGCTCACTTCAATGCAAAACTAACATACTACAGACATCCTTTTCTTTACATGCCATCACCAGAGTTATTTTTAATCTTGAAAGCACAGACCATAATTTAAAGAGTTCAACCTAGTCTCCTAAATCTATTATACTTGGGTTTCATATTTATAATTTTGTAGATGTTATATGCATATAATATGTGTAAAATATATACATGTAACATATATAGATGTTATACACATATATGTTTGCACACCTATATGCACATATATGAATTATATACATCTAAAAGAATCATCTATACAAAAAAGTTGAAATGAGGGAAGTTTCTTTATGAATAATGTATGCATAGATATGCTTAATTACACAGCAGCCGAATACAAAGCAGCTCTCACTCAAATTAATACTTCTCCTTTCCAAATCAATGTAAATCAGTGCTTGAGCATCTGTCTTGAACATCAAGTCATTCAAAGATATTAAGATCTGAACCTAAGAAGCTAATCTTAAAATGTACTTTTTTTAAAGCCAGTTCAGGGTTTTTTTCAAAATTTTTTTATGTTTTTTTTTTTTTATATGAGAGAAGTACACAGCCAGAGATAGAAGATAAAATCACATAAAACATTTCTGACCACTAAATACCACAGTCTTCATTTTTAAGCATTATTCAAACATAGCTTTTTTTTCCCATGCATCACTGAAATATTACATGTATAATCTAGTGTCGTGGTTTTAAAACTAAAAAAAATTATTTATTTCTTGCTGTGAGATATGGATTAGAGCAAGAGCAAAACAGGCTTAAAACTTAAAAAGGAATAAAGAAGGTTTATTAACAAACTACAAGAATAAGAACATCAGAATAAACTTCCAGAAAACCCTTTTTATCCGCTACTACCCACCATTCCTTTGTTCACATGACAACATAGAGACAAAAAACTTTGGAACCTTGGTGTTTAAAACAGTCTCAATCAATTCCTGCTAGAGTCTTTTCATCAGTCTTTGTAGAGAAACAGAAGTCTCCTTCTGCTAATCTATGGAGTTTCTCACAAGAAAACTATTTCTGTTATATATTTCTATTTTTCTGATGCCAGCTGCCCAGAAATACTGACATCAGAGTCCACTCCTCCCATTTCACATCACTCTGAGGTGTGTATGGGCCATAAGTCTAGGGATGTCATTTTAAGGATGAGTTATTCAAAGGCAAAAGTCCTCTTCATCTGTCTTCTGTGAGCTTCCCTGGAAACAGTTTTCTCATTGCCTCTCAAGGCCTTAAATCTTCGCTTCACTCTGTTCTAGCACTTCACTGTATCACAATTACTCTCTCTTTGCTCAAAAATCCACACTTTGAACACTCCATCCCAATATACTTTGTCATGAATTAAAGGAGTCTTTTCATACTACTATTGTCCATCTCCATAGCTTTAACAGAAAGGTATTTCAGCTTGTAAAACATCTCTTTATTCTCTCTTCCCCATTTAAAACTTAACTCTTTTCTTCACTGGTTTCAGTGGTTTTATGATGTCTTCTTCATGTTGATTGTCTCTCTTTCTGTCTTTCTGGGAAAAAGGAGTAATCTGTACGTTTTATCCAGGTAGGAAAAGAATCAAAGTCATAGAAAAGCTGCAAGAGTTCATGGTGTCAGGTTTCAGTCCAGCAGCAGAAACTGAAAACTAAGCTAAGCTGGCCAGCTCCGCCTCCTTTCCTCCCCCCACCTTCGTCCTCTGCGGCCTTGTCCGGCCTGGAGGCGGGGGAGAGGAAGGGGAGGAGGCCAAGACAGAGCCTTGTTACCTCCTCAGAAGCCAGAAACAAAGAGAGGCAGAGTGCTCTGACTTTACATCTTAAAGAGGTGTTTACAAGTTGACTTCACTTTTAAATGGTCAAAACTGCTGTCAATTTTTAGAAATGACCGATAATTGGTCAGGAGAAAAGCCTCCCATCAGCCACCAGCAGCTTCAACTTCCTTAGCTCCCAAAGCTATCTTAAAGGTAAAGTCACCCCATGACATCTAGACAATAAATTTCTGTAAACAGCAATGGGGTCTTCATTATATTTGTACCTAGACATGAGGTGGAATTTTTGCCTAAATATCAAGCATACTGTGTGCATTAGTTTCAGGATTGTCAGACTGCTTTAATTAATTGCAGTCTTGAGAGCAGCAATGAAACTATCACTCAGGACTGGTTCCAGAAGTATCAGACATGCAACCACACTATATAGTTAAAAGCTGATAAAAACTTCTCCTCTAATGACCACACATAATTTCTTCTACTCCTTCTATGTCCACAGCATTAGTATTTTGTGGATCTATGAAAAGCTTCATAAAATTAAATTATACCAGCCAAATTTCTTGTAATCTGTAAGGCCTAAATTTTAGTATTTCAACACTGAATTGATTGAAATACCATCTAGAAAGAAGTTTCCAAAGGGTAAGTGGTAGATAAAAGCTGTAAACATGTTTGTCTCAAGAGGTTTCTGTTATATGAGTATTTCTCCATCTTCTGATTCCTCAGACCCTGTTAAATCTTGATTACAGAAATTAAGAGAACTTAAAACGTCCTAATTTTTTATTCTCAACCCATTCATTAGCATTTTATCAAGGTTGCCTGAAATACCATATTTAAAGTTCCTTTTGCTCCAAGAACTGCATACAATAATTTTGAGGGAGAGTCATACATACTATTTTCAACAAAAGAGGATTCTGGAAATTTTAAGAACAGACCAAGACAATTTCAGGGGCTGCTACATGTTACATTACACCCTGACATTTGGCCTGGGTTTAGACAGTAGATGACCCACCATTACACACAGTGACACAGGCCATCTTTGAGGGGTAAAAGTGGACATCAATCACAAACGACTGGACCAGACCAGAACCTTTCTTTGTGAGTGACTGGGATTTAACCGTGTGGAATGAAGTTGGAGACTTATAGAGGCACAGTGCAGAGTGGAAATTCACAGCATTGTGTTGAAATGGAGAAAGAGAGCATAGCCACCTCCCAGGATGCAGAGAGGAAGAAGAATGATCTTCACTGCTGCTCTACCAGTCTGTGTGGGGACAAGAGCAACACAGAGAAAGCCACTGGAGTTGAAAAAAAAAAACAATAAAAACATAAAAATACTTAATTCACACTGAACAAAGAAGAATTGGAAAGGTTTGTTTTCAACAAGAACATTGAAAACTGCAGTGAAACTGATTTGTTTTCTGGACACTTGTGATTCAGAGACTATTTTTTAGCAATACCACAATTACATTCTTATCACATGTACACCTTACCCAGATTGGGTTTTGAAGCCAACATAATTTCTTTCCTCAGCAGAAAAAAATGACAGGAGTTCTGGTACTGTTACATCCTCTACATGGGTAAAGATTAAAACAACAATTGCCTATCTGGTTTCTGATAGATCTGATATTTGCAATCTGTATCACTTCCTAACTAAAATCACAGTGGCTAAATCTTTGGGCTATAGAGAAACTAATTTCTGAATCTCTTTTGCAAAACTATCGGCAAAGACTTGAAAACATGCTTAAGTAGTTGATGGGTAATGTAGCATCCTCCTTAAGGGTTGCATTATGACCATTTACAGATATGGCCTAAAAATGTTTAAATGTCAGTCAAAAAATACTTTCCCATCCTCCAGCTACTCACAAAGTTATACTCTGGTAGAAGGAACTCTGACTTTTTAATGTGGCTCCTACAATACATTAGTGTATCTGGAGTTTTGGGCACCACAATATAAAACAGACATTAAGCCATTAGAGAGGGTCCAAAGGAGAGCCATAAGGATCGTGTAGTGCCTTGAGGAGAAGCGTTATGAGGAGTGCCTGCAGTCTCTTGGTCTGTTCAGCCTGGAGGAGACTGAGGGGAGACCTCAGTGAGGTCTTCCACATCCTCACAAGGGGAAGCGGAGGGGCGGGTGTCGCCTTCTGTGAGGCAGATGACCTGGTGACTAATCTCAGGTCACTTGGTCCATCAGCACACAAAACCAATATGATGGATGGCAAAATGGCATTTATTGGTGAAGAATTTGACACTTTATAACCTAGGTTCACAGTGTCACTCCCATCTGCTTTCATCACAGCTAGGTGCTATTGGCTAATTACGGGGGTAATTACCATAAACTATTGAGGAGGGGGGTGACTCTATCTTTCCATACACCATGATATCTTTTGACCGCCGGGCCCTAGCTCCCCACAGGTGGGTGCTGATCACTCTCTTGATAAGCGACAGGACTTGAGGAAATGGCCTGAAGTGTGTCAGGGGAGGTTTAGGTTGGTTAGAAAAGGTTTTTTATGCAGAGGGTGGTGGGGACTGGAACAAGCTCCCCAGGGCATTGGTCACAGCACCGTGACAGACAGAGCTCAAGAAGCATTTAGACAATGTCTCAGGTACATGGTGTGACACTATGCAGAGCCAGGAGCTGGGCTTGATGACCCTTGTTGGTCTCTTCCAACTCAGCATATTCTGTAATTCTATGAATGAAATCTGAGAACAGTTCACCAATAGTGTCCAAGCATTGCATCACTCATCCCTGTTTCACATTTCTTGCCTCACTCTGTTGAGGAAAAAAAAATTCCCCCCTTTTTAGGAACATTTAACGAAAACCAAGTTTTTATCTAACTCTTGCCTGACTTTGGGATTTTCTGTGCCAGGTTTTCACTCTTGAGACATAGTACTTACCTTTGTTTAAAACAGATTTCCAAGCAAATAAAAAAATAACCAATAGAAAAGGGAGAAACAACAGTTCATATTTTGAAATTTAATATCAACTTTGAGTTTATCTAATCAAGAAATATCCAGTATATTTGATTTATTAATTTGTCTTGGCTGACTCCGATGTAATGTCAAAGGAGTCAATTTCCATACTGTGCTGAAACAAAGCATCCCTCCTCCTTCTCCCTTTTGTTAGTCATGGATGCAACTAACCCAGATACTTTAAAATTAAAAAGAACTGCAATTTAATTTGCATTGATTGGAAGTTCCTATTTGCCAAATTCACAGAGGCTGGTTTTCTTTGCCCTGAGCTGCTTACACTGAAAAACCCACAAATTTTATAACATGCAGTACCATGAACAGTATAAGTTTAACAATACTTTTGCTTTCCTTAAGATCCCTCTTTGTAGTTCAGTCATTTCATTCCCTTTTAATTTCACAAAGAAGATTCTGAGGCTGTGTTAGAACTGTCTGGGATTTTTTCAGCTGGTATTTTTTTTAATAAATACATAAACCCCCTCATTCTATGGTGCATATTTTTCATTTCTAGTACTTGTGGCTGTTCAGAGATGATGTAAATTCTCACTGTTTTTGTGAAATAAAATATTAAAACTACACTGTTACCTTTACATCTTGACAGCCACCAATACCTAGGCTCCATTAAGCATAGGATTCTATTATACTAACTACACTACAAACATATAATCTCTGCCATAAAGAAATATCTAGCAAAAATTTGCTAGAGAAAAGCTGCAGAGCTAGGAAGAGTTTAGGAATGCGAGCAAAAAAAATATACAAAAATCTTACCTTACATGACTTTTCAGACAAACTCTGTTTCAAAGAACAGAAGTTTGATATTCAAACTGCACTTTTTCACAAGGTAAATGGTAATCCTTTGTGATTTAATTTGTGCAGTAAGACAGTAGAGACTATGTTTTGTTTGCATTTGTGCAATAAGTGGCTAATCAAACGTTTCTTGTCAGAGATCTCCCAAGCAGGAAGACAAAATTAAATTCCAACTTTATACAGCGAATAAAATTACTCACTAAGAGACCCAGGTCTTCTTTCCTTTCATAATCTAGAAAAAATGTTTTAGTAAAAAAAAATCTATTTGATAACAATATAAGTAAGAATGCATAGAAGAAAAATTCCTAAGAATTACATACTTAGATTTTTTCACATTTTGTGAGCAATTGCTTTGTTTTCAATTCATGATGTTATGAAAAAAAAAATCCCAGTTAAGTGTCATTTGAAATAGAGACCATAATTCTTACCTTACCTTTAATAATAATTAAAACCCCCTGCTCATTTAATTTGAAAGTAGACTGGATACTTTGACAGTGTTGGTTGCAGATGAGTGAGAAGAAAAAATAATATTTTGCAGAAGGGTAAAATTCAGAGACCAGTAGCTCTTATTCTCACAGAGCTGCTCACATGAACTTTCACTATATGCTTTCAAAAACCTCATAACCCTTAGTTTATTCAGACAATAAATCCCTTGTAAGAGGTAAAAATCCCTATCACCACTAACTCCTTATCTTGTCTTGAAAATATGATTTGTATAATGTCGGATTCAGATCAACCTATTCTGAGAACTTTTCAAATATTAACTTGTGGACAAGCTTTGTTTTTGAAGTAATGTTCTTCTGTACTGGTCTCACAGTGGCAGAGGTGTTTCACGCAATGTAAGAGAGCATCATAATTTGCTGTTCTAATTTTCTTCACAGAATCCCTGTCCCACTGCCCCATTACTACTCTCCATGAAGGTATGACCAGTTGTCATGGTGTGTTCAAATGAGACAAAAATTTTGCAGGTCTATTTTCCTTCCCTTTCCTTCCTTGTCCTCCTATCACCTTTCACTATTATTACAAGGGGGTTCAGTGTTAGTCTTCTGATCTTCTCCTCCCCAAATTTCATCAGCCACTACAGGCAGCATTTCATCATGAAGGTGCCCATCAGGGTTTTATAGGTGGGTATGGACAAAGTGCTATGCCTAAGGAGTCTGTGGTAGGAGAAGCAAATTTATTATAAATTGTGTCACTACATGAAATTAAATTTTGTAATTTAATGCCAACCATATCAGAAATACATAAACAAGTAGTCTCATTGTTTGGTTTATTTCTCTTTAAATACAAAATATAAATTGGTCGCATCATAAAAAAAATAAAAATAGCTATTTCTCAAAAATCAATAAATACTCAGGGGTACCCCAAATGGTCTGTATCCTCAGAAGACATCAATTTTCATGTATTTCTCTTTTCCTAGAACAGCTGCCTCTCCTTTTAAGTTAAGTATTCAAATGGAGTGTTGGATGATTAATTTCTGCCCAACTCTTCAGGTAACAATGTCTGTGAAGGGATCAGGGCTTTGAGAAATCATATATGACAACAGTAATGTGAGTAATGTGGAACTTATAAAAAAATCACATTAAAATTTGAAATTCTCTGAATGCCAGCTGTGGAAAAACAATAATTTCACCGGTTTTCACAGTTTTATTCACTTGTCATTGAAATCCAGTACAACCACAGAAAACAGACGGAGAAACAATAAAGAACCCAAAAAAACATAAATATGAAATTTCACACAATTTAAAATGTTTGGCAGATTTACCAAAGGAATACTTTGTTATTTTTTCAACTGTTAGAACATCTAATTTAGGATTACAAATTAAATGCCTTATTTGCATAGTGTGGTTTCTATGACTGTTGGTTGTTCTTTAAATAAATTTGGAAAGCCAAACCACAGAAATTGTTTTAGAATCACAGGAAACTATTTCTTTACAGGGCTTTCCTTGAGATTTATCTTTCAAGAAAAGCATTATTTTTGTTCCACTTCATTAGACAAGAATTTCTAAATGGTGTGGTAATACTCTGAGAATCCAAGCAAAGGAATACTGATATTCATATTGTCATTAGTATTTTTCTTATTTAGTAATAGCACAGGGAGAAAAACCAAAAAATTAAATGTAAGCATAATTGACATTTAACATTAATGTTTTTTAGTCCCCTTAATCAAAAGCATTTTGACACTCATTTCCACTGGAAGCACAAGTTCCATGGACAACAGAAATACGACAGCTTCAGTGAGACAACTGCAGCCTCAAAAATATCAATATAAATTGAAAACTATCGTGAGAATGCTATGTTGCAAAGGAGAGATTGTGAAAAAACAGAAAGCTTACTCCATCCCTGCTAATTTGTGCAAAGTAGATAATAATTTCCTTTAGTAAGAGTGATTTTTCAAACAAAAGTTGTTTTGCCCAGGAAAAAGGTAATCACTTCTTGGGTTTCTAAGTTCTTTCATTAATTTTAAACATCACTTTTCTAAGAATAGTGCATTTCAGAGTACATTTTATTATTGTCTTTTGTTCAGATGACAAACATTTCTTATCATGTACTCTTTTTATGAACCACATAAATGTCTTCCTGATGTTTTAGTGTTCAAGATTTTAAATCTGAGAGTCTTCTGATTGCCAAGCTCAGAAAGCTCCAGAGCACACACATGCCAGAGTAAAATTAGATGCTTCATAATTGTGGGGTTGGGTGGGGTGGTGGTGTAGTTATTTATGTTCTTTAGAAAAGTTGTTCATTGTATTTGGTCTGTAAGACCAACATTTACATTATTTCCATCAGTCTCATTTAGATGCAGAAGTTACACCACATTGCTTTCTTCATTTAATTCATTTGAGATAGCCTTAGGACATGAGCCCACATGACTTATATTCTTGGCACTGATATACAAAGAAATAATGTTTATTTATTGATAATATATGCCATCACTACAGACAGACCTCCGCATCCCTCTATTTTTTTTTTTTCCCCCTGTCTAAATTAGACTGATTTTTTCTTGTACAACTTTGCTTATGGGTTTGGACACATCAGTTGCTTTCTTGCATTTGTATTCTTATGTCTGTCATTTTTCTTGATCTAATTTAATCATTAAGATAGTGTATTTAAGCATATAAGCATTCTTGGTTTAATATTCTGACCTTAATGCTGCTACAGGAGAAAATGAGCCTAAGAGAAAAACCCACATAATAGATTCCTCTATCATTTCAACACCATTTTTGCGTGTATCTGTGTGAAGGTGCATGTCAGAATATTTCCTGTCTCTGCTCTTAAGTCAATTTATTGTTTTTGGACAAAATTTTCAGTTTCCTTTTAGTCCATTAAGAAAGATTTTGAGTACAGCACTAAATTTCATTTCATCTTATCCTGTTCTCTTGCCCCATGTTCAGTGATGCCATGGGTATTGATATGATGATACTACTACTACTACTGCTACTACTGCTACTACTGCTACTACTACTGCTACTACTGCTACTACTACTACTACTACTACTACTACTACTACTAATAATAATAATAATAATAACAATAATAACAATAAATAATCATAATAATACAAACCCTTAAAAATAATCCAGAATCAGCCATTTGTGTTTCATTCAAATTCTGAGAGAAAACATATCTAATTGAATTTTGATATGACTGTCCCTTCTTTTTTTTCCCCAGACTTTTATAAATTTATGAACACTGAACACCTTAAAATTATCTCATTTGCTCTCCTATTACATGGTAAATGTATATGATTTCCACATATTAAACATATTATATATATAATATTGAAATGACTATGCAGATTTCATATTATAGAGTGATTTTCTTGAAATCAGGGTTTTCTTGGTGATAAAGAAACATTAGATTTTATTTTTTTTTAATTAGGAATTCAGGAGTCCTGGTGATATCATCACCAACTTGTTGTCAATTATAAAAAATATAATTCAATGGTTTTCAAACTTAACATTTTCTGTTTCATTATTTCAGAGCCAATTTGGTGATGGTTTTCCTATTTAGATTGCAGTGGCAACTTCAAATGTGCATATTAGTCAAATTTCACTAAAGCCTTCTAACAGTTTATTTTAATTTTGTCAATCCAGGAAAAGAACTAAAAGTACCAAACAATACAAGGAATATTTTGAGCATCAAATTTCTACGGAGTAAATGCATATCAATTTAATCTCCTTCCTTCAACCTGCTAATTTCAATTCTGTAGCTCTCTAGTCATGATTACTCACTGTTTGACACATTCTAATGCTGAAAAGTCTCATCCAAATGCCTTGAAGAAAGGCCTATTTGTGTGCTTGAAGTCTTGGGAGTGTGTGTTGCTGAGCTGATGGCCTAGTTTATAAATTTCATAGAAAGAATGAGACACCACTCATATTGGACTTTTTCCCCAGGTTGCTTTGAGGAGCTTTTCAAAGCTTTTTTTTTTCTTTTTAAAGAAACCTCAGATACAATTTTTTAAAATGCTTGAGTACTTTCATTGTAAGATTTTGTATTCCACAAAATTTAACTGTATAGTTTTAAGGCAGTAGTCCCAATAAGAACTTGAATATGCTTAGTTCCTGAGGATGACTTTTAACAGAAATGTAGGTGGCCAAAAGAGACTGCAGTGAGGGAAGCAGTACTTGTCAGGTACTGTGCAGCAGACCAAATCCAACGCTGTTTGTAGCAGTGAGATGGACAGGAGCTATCACTCACACTGCTGCTGCTTTTTCTCATTTCCTTTTCCCCCTATCAATTTAGACAGATTTTAGTCTATGCAGCTGATGCAAGACCCTTAGCTTTGCATACCCATCATCATCACCTTTTTGTCACCACAAATGCCACTGTGACTTCACTGAATGACAGCTCAAGGCATTATTTCTGGATGAAAACTGTCATCTTACCCCACCAACACAGACACTCTTCACAACTGCACCCCTAACCTTCCCATGTTTTCAGCTGAGTCACTTTCCCAAGCTGTCTCACTGCAGTCTCTCAAACAATGTTGCTAGGACATGCTGTGGGATGGAGATGGTCAGGGCCATTAGTAGTCCCTTAAAGCCCTCAGCTAAACAGTCTTCTGTTCTGGAGAACTTTATTTTCAAACGTGCTTTTGCTGCATCCATGACAAACTAATCCCTGCACTTCCCCTCAGGGAATTTCATTCTTATATCTCCCAGCTCCCTTCCAACCCTAAATTCTGATATCCAGTTCTAGGACTTTACATTGCCTTGGAAAATTGTTCCTTCACTGGTAAACTCAGGGTGGAGGTTAACTCATTTACCCTTACAGCAAGGAGCACAGAAGAACTAAAGCATCTTGAACTGAAATGGATTCTTGGAGTTATTCAGTCACGTCAGATGCACATGTCACAAAATTGCCTTCATAAAACTATTGACCCCTGTCTTAGAAACCTTTTATTATTTGCCTTTTACTTCCTGCAATTCCAGTTAAAGATTCCAGCTCTTTGTATTGCCTGTAAATTCCTTTATTTTCAGCTCTTACTTCCTGGGATGTTCTATCAAGATATTAAGGGCATTCTATTTTTATTCATGAGCCATTTATAATTACCATAGAATCATAGAATCCATCTAACATCCATCAAATCCATCTCTTTTTGAGAGAGGGATGATGTTGTGGGGGACTGTGTCACAGGCTTTAAAGAAGTCCAGGTAAATGACATCCGTAGCCCCTTGTCCATTGATGGACTCACCCCAACAGGAAGACCATTGGGTTGGTCAGGCAGGACTTGCCCTTAGTGACGCTGTACTGGCTGTCCCAAACCACCTCCCTTCCACCTGCTATGTATCTTATTATTTTATTTAGTTATTTTCTTTTCTCAGTGAGTAATCCTGTTTCCATTTACATACAGCAAACAATCAATCCTCCTTGCTATGTCAACCATGCCAAGTTACTAATGCTTTTCTCTCCTTCAAATTTTTGATAAAAAACTTCCACTTTTCCGAGGTATCAAGACTCTCTACACATTCAATCTACTACATGATATATTTTGATGGGATGAGATGGATAAATCAACCACCAACCCTAATCTTGGTGCGTAGACACCTCTATTTAGATCTACAAGCACATTTCTTACCAAGCAGAAATATGACATCTCAAAAGAATGGTGCAGATGACTCTCCAAAAGGGAGACTTCATGAGGGAAGCAGTGGAGCAGACAGTATGGACTGTATTCCTAATTTCAGCCTACTCTCCTGTGAAGGCAGGAGACTCTACTGTTGTCAGTGCAAACAGCAGGCATCTCCTCTGAAGGCCATTCTTCATGTCACTAGCCAAGAAAGGAAGCCACAGACCCTGAAAGCCACTAAAGCAGGGCAAGACACATAGTTATTTCCTCCTAATCATAGCTCTTAATCCAACAGCTCTTATTGCATTAGCAAGCATACCTGTGTCAACTTTAGCCAGACTGATCTCATAAAATTGTCATTTTATAGAAGTTCCATTGGTAAATACTTATATATTATTAGTACACATGGAATTAAAAACAAAAAACAAGCAAACACACATATATTTTTCCTTGCTCAGAGAATTAGAACATGTTATATATTTGTATTCAGAACACAGAAATTTAATTTTAATAGCTCCAAGCAGAAGTAGGTCATGATTAGTATTTTGTTTTGTCTTAAACCTGATTTTTTCAATGGAATTCCTTATGAAATAAAATCTCCCCTTCTTCTTAGAAGAAATTTTTCAGAATTATCACAATAGAATATTTCTTATTTTTTCTGATTATAAATCCACAATAAACAAGCTTTGATGCATGTCAGGTCTCCAGGAGTACAAGTGCATTACTGATAATAAATATTGTCCTGCTGCTACAACATGAATAATTCATCATAACTAAGATCTCTTCATCTCTATTTTCTACTATGCCTCTTTCAAAATGCAGTCTTGGAAACAATTTATAGAAAGTGTATATTTCTTATACACCTTATCTTACTCTCCACAATGTCACTATCTAAAAACTAAATTTGACATGCCCATTAAATTTAATTATAAGGTATACACTTCAGTAAATATGCTCAGAACCTGTATGTTTATCAATATGTTATTTGTCATTACCAGCTGAATCAGTAAGCTCTTGCTATACAAAACCATTGTGTTTTGTACATTTTCTTTACTGGAGGTGTCCATGACAAGAAAAAAATCATATATAATGCAGTAAGTAAAGTAATAAACATTCATTTATTCACCATCTACCTAAAAGAAAAACAGCTATTAGGTTATGTTAAAGGCAGTCTTTTTAATAGTCCAGCAATGGAAAATATAGTGAGTTTTCACCTGTGCCATACATTTAAATACTAAACACATTTTCTGGAAAGCCAATTCTTTTTTTTATTTGCTTAGTGAGCTGTTTATCATAGATTCAATTTGTTCACTCTCCAAATCAAGGAATTTTTTCTTATTGAATGTGTGATTTGTATTGTTACTCTTACCTTTAAAGATCAACATTTTTTCTCATACAATACAATCTGTGTTTGATCAGAGGACTATTAATAAAATTCAATTTTGTTTTATGGAAACACTTGCAGTCATATATAAGGTCAAAGCTATTTAATTGTAAAAAATTTGGGCAGATTTTTTTTTTTAATATAGCAGATAATCAATTTTTCTCTGCCGAATTCAGAATATCTGGGTTCTTCATGAAAAGAAGACATTGATGATTATTTAAAATAAACCTTCAACCCAATATTGAGTCAATTCCTATGGAGTAGCCTATTACTTGTTGAACTTGCATATCCTTGTTTCAGATTTTATGATTCGTTAAATAAAAGCCATAGTTGATGATTGTCCTGGTTTAGGGCAAATCTGGGAGGAAACCTCTGAATGGAGTTCCCCTAGAAAACAAATTTAAGCGGCCCTTCTCCCAGTTGATTTGGGAAAAGTTTTCCTTGGGGAAAAGTGTAAAAAACCTATTTATTTAACAAGCAAAGTATTCATAGGAAAAAAGAAACCAAACCAAAACAAAACAAAGCCCAAAGAAATAAAAATTAAACAATAAAACCTCTCGCTGATGGCAAATTAATAAAGTCCTTGTCATGAGGTCATACTTGGCTCATTCAGTCCCTCCAGCACTGGAAAATGCCACGTCCTGGGCCATGGTGGGCCACAGGTGTGAGCTCACGGAGTTTTCTGGGTTTTCAGTCCACAGCAGGTTTGAACACATCCAAGAAAAAAAGAAAAAAAAACACAGTCAGGGGAACTCCTCTGCCTCAGCTAGCTAAAAACTAACTAACAGCCAAGGAGAGCTCTGTCCTGCTGTCTGTCCATGCTGCAGACAACACAGTCCAGGAGCGGGATGTGGGGCAGTGAGGGCTCTTTCTGATCACAAACTTCTTCTTCCCCGCTTCACTCTCAGAGCCAGTCTGAAAGGTGCAGAACTTAATATGCAACATAAACAAGGTGACTGGGGGTACAAGCATCATAAAGTCACCCCAGGACAATGATAATTGCTCAATTTTCCTTTTAAGGAAAGGCTCAATATCCTTTTCCATTTTAGGCTTTAAGTATTTAAGCTCATGCTAAAATACTAGGTAAGCATAAAAACCTTGCTCTAGACTCCAATGCAGAATGATGGTTCATATGTTTTTATTAATGAGAAAATAATGTGAGTTGCTTCACATACTGACACATTTGGAAACTGATGCTTCTTAACAAGTGGATATAATAGAAATAAATAAGATAAACAAGTAATTGCTGGTAGAAACAGTAGGTTAGTGAATTATCTGCATAGTTTAGGAGTGTTACCATATGTTCAAAATTGCCTTTGGTCTTTAGCAGAATGTACTGATTTCAAATATGTCCCAAGGAAGTGAATAAGAGGGTAAGAATTTCAAAGTGTGACATTTGAATGTCAAAGCAGTTTATTCAGTGTAGCTCGTGAACAAAAAAGCCCAAAACCAAACAAACCAAAACCAAAACAAAACAAAACAAAACAAAACAAAACAAAACAAACAAAAAAACCAAACCAAAACAAAACAGACCAGAATGGAGAAGGAGAAAAGAAATTTCTGTATGAAAAGTGCCAGAAAAAAATAAGTGGAGATATTTTAAGATTACACTGACTACTGATCAAAGCACAATTGGATGTATGGAAAGAAAAAATTACATTTAAATGAAAAACAAAATGAAATCTAGGAATAGCAATGAAAAGGATGAAAAAAAAAGAAAATATGATAACTAAAAATGTATTTGTTAGTCTAATGACTAGAGAAAATCCAAAAAGGAAAAGTCTTCAAAATCTTTCTTTCTAGCATCACTAGCCGTGAATTTTAAAGATGCAAGGTGGTGAACAGTGAGGTTTTTTTTTTCCTTGTTTGTTTCATAGGACAGGTGTTTAATTCTTTTTTAATTCTGAGTATCAGCCCAAAGTATCTGCAGCATGTGAGAAACTAGGACCAGAGAAACAAAGAGCTCATCAACGGAAACATTGACAGCACTGCTGAAATTACTAAATAAGATAAAATTATTTTAAAAACCCTAATAACTGTGCTTAAAGCTACCCTGGAAAGTGTACTTACAGGTATCTATAGCTAAGCAGAAATATTTATTGTATATGATAGTATTTTATTTCAGGAACTCAACTTGCACCAAATGTCAGAAAATCAGGTTTTCACCAGCAAAGGATAATTTTTTTCCCTTTCCAATGTTTTTTCAAGTATTACTTAGTAAAAATTTCTGTAGTAATTTTTATACAGCACTTCAAAGTTAGCTTACACTCACTGTCCACAAGTTTTATTGCAATAAAAAAAGAACAGGGTATAAGTCTACAATATGCTCATGTATACTTTTCCCAAGGATATCCCTATTGTTACATATGAAATCTGAATATGATAGTTTATTTGTGTAGCTGGAGAGATTCCCTATAATTATCATCTCTTTGCTTTCAACAACTATGCTATCATGAATTATAGGATGGGGCTATGGTTTGCAGCTGTGCATTTGATAAAACAGAAATCTGCACTTTCACCAAGCAACAGATTTATTGCCCACACAGCAATGATATTTATCATGATTTGTTTATCGGAGCCAATCAAAGTCTCATCTGTGCCATCAGAAAAGCAAAACAACAACAATCAATTATCAAACCCCATTAAAAGTGAAAATGAGGATTAATCTCATGTTACAGTAGCCTCTCTGGCTTTCATTGTTAATCATGTTTTATAAACAGCCATCAAATTTATGGTCCAGTATGGATGTGGAAACCTCCTCACAAAATATTCAGTGTGCTCATTAATTATTTTCCTTCTGCTCTGAATATAGGGACATGTTCATATTCCATGTTTAAATTATTTGAATATAGAAATCTGGAAAATCCAGGGATAAAATACTAATTTGAGTTAAAGAACCAATAAACTGTTTATTCCTCCGCAACTTAAAAGTGTGGGTGGCATAGTTGTGTTTCTGTAGATAAGAATGATTATTTTTAACTGAAGATTCTCAAAGGGACCATAACACTACTCATCTTTTGTCTTTTCACCCCATGAGGCTGTTTGAATCTTTAATATACCCACCTGTGAGCTCAAATGTCCTCTTCCTGATCTTTCTCTGCATGAATCATCAAGAAGGCATTCTACAGAATGGTAATGTTAGCTAATTGTTAATTCCAGGGAGGAAGAACTATTACACATAGAAACAACTGTGTCACTATACCAGACAAAACAGAGATAGTGAAGGGAAGAAATGTCTCAAAAACCTATTTTTCTTGCTCTTTTCAACTTATTAGGAGTAAACCAAGGGCAGAATTTTTACTCCTTTTACTATACTTTTTACTCCCTTTACTATAGAATTATAATTTAATGAAAATTTAAGGTTTTCTTCTTCCTCTGATGTTTTTTCCATTCTGTATATATATTTCCTTGAGATCCTCAAGTTCCAATTCAGCACACCTCCTTTGGCTATGGCTTTTCCAGAGACAGCCTTCAAAAACCTGCATAAAAGAAAACGGAATCTGGATGACAGTCACTCATGAAATTAATACTGGATTTTTACTTCAAAGCCAAAAAAAAATTATTTTATTTAGGTGTACATCTTGATGCAGCCATTCCTGTCCAGCTGGATGCCATTTAGAACCACAACCAGATTGCCACAGGGCATTCTGACAATGAGTATTTAAAAACCCATTATGATAGACCTTTAGTACAACTGATTTTACGGAATTAAATTGAGAAGGAAAAAGGCTTACTTCCAAATTAAAATAGCAGGAAAAAGAGCTAACATTAAAATTGTTCCAAAGTTTATATAAGGCCATTTGACTATTCTTTTTTATTTTTATTATTGTTTTACAATTGTGGACAGTTGGTGTGGGGGAGCAAAGTGAAGCAAAGGGAAGAAGAAATAAACAAAAGTAGTAATGTGATCCTGTTAAATTAACATGTTTATAAGATAGAAATAACATTGAAATTCAAAGAAAATATGCTCAAAGTTGGCAATTTAATTTTTAATAAACCTGCATAAAAATTTCAAATTTATAATGATTAAGTCACAAAATACCCAGAAATTTATCATTCATTACTAAGTATTTATTTATATGGAAGAGGAATATTCAATTATTCTCTTCATGAAACTATTGCAGAAGGCATAGTAATATACTACTTTATAAGCTTCCTTATACTCAAGGTATTTTAGATAGTTATTGTATAAAAGGCAAGTCAGTAACAAACAGAAAGGTGTGTTGGAGTCACAAAATCAAATTTTATTCATGCATGATATAAATTTCTAATACTAGAAATTTGATCACATTTTTTCCTATAATATTTTTGGATAATGTGGATAAAAGGGCATTCCACAGGCTCATCTGTAAAACTCAGACAACACAAACAAATTGTATATGTGAAATAAGCAAAGAAGATCTAAACATACAGATTTATAACGCTGGCATAGCTGCATTTTGTTATCAGGAGTTTCCCTCCTACCACATTCTAGTCACAGTAAGTGATCTCTTCAGAGTATCTTCTTCAGCCTCATCCTTCTTGAGTTTATATTTTGTATTATTTAATAACATTTATCACAGAGGTTTCTACACAGTAACAAGTAGTCTATAACCTCTGTTTTTTTATAAACAAAGGAATTCACAGGAAGAAGCTTGTCTGGACCAGACTTCATTACCACAGGCTGCATATGCAGAAACAGTGGTGTGAGATGTAATATTTGCCATGATACATCAGGGGGAAAATAATGATGTTGAGCTTATGCTATAGAACTTTGAACAGACTCTGCTAAGTACTAAGGGTAGCTATTAGGCCAATAAATTGAAAATTAAAAACAAAACTACAAAAAAAAAAAAAAACAGACCAAAAAAAAAAAAAAAAAAAAAAAAAGAAAAATATGAAAGTATAGAATATGATCAAATCACTGAGCTTTTACAGTGTAATCAAACAAAACCATACCATTTTATTTAGTCTTGATATTTAGTATTTCACATTAAATTCTCCACACTTACTTGAAAATTATATATTTATTCTAAAGTATATGTAAAACTTTAGAATATCCACCATTATTCGTCAGAAAATATTAAACTAATTTTGATGATGACTAAAACTAGTCAATATTATAAAACTGAACGGGCACTCTTTGAAAATTTTGTTAGCTATGTCATTGAAATATATTTCAATTAAACACAACAGGTTGAATCTCATTCACGATATGAAATTTCTTTGCTTTTCATTATGACTCTGTGTGAAAGCAAGTGTGTCTAGACCTACTAATTTCAGAAACTGCATAACTGGTTTTTAATTTCATTCAACTCATTAAGTATAGGAAAAACAGTAATTCATTTTTTTATTATCAAAAACTAAAGTATGGAAACTCTTGGATAAGCTTAAACTGGTGCATGTTATGTCACAGACACAAACTTCAGTTCTGTTAGTTATAGCTTAAAAGAGGATGTGGAAAATATGAAATATCAAGTATCCATTTTACTTTTTCAAACACATTTTTGAGTATTCTCTTTCATTATTTTCAAAGTGCAACTTAGCTCTTTATCTCAAAGCCCCCTTCTTCCAGAACCTGACTTGCATAAAAATAGCAGTACAACATGCAAACAAACCAAAAAATTTTAAATTATAGGTCAAATACAACCTTTGAATATATGCCCTCTTTTCTTTTTTTCCACTAGATCTATCTTTCCCTTCTTTAAAAATCACCTCTACATCTTCTGCCAAAAGTATTTCCTAACTTTTTATGCCCCCTATTTTTACTATTATCTCAAGCCTAGACAATTCCTCATCTACGTAGTTCTCTAACATGTTTGGGATTGTAGACAAAGAAATTCAATGAAATTTAGCATTAAGTGAAATTTTCTTTTGTAATGACATATATGGTTTTTGTTTATACTGTGTCTTACAGCATTCTAATAAATGCCTAATTTTAATGTCTTTTATACTGGCCCATTAAAATAAATAGAACAAAATAATCAGTATTTGTCTATATATCAAAATTTTTTAAAAATCCAATATATCCCATCTAAACCTATGCTTTATGAAATTAAATTTTCATACTTGCTGATTGTTTCCATATATTCATTTAAGAGTTTATCTTTTATTATTTGAGCATACTGCTCTGGGTTTTCAAAGGCTACGTATAGCTTTCAGAGACGGAGACAAGAAGCAGTGAAGCGTAGAGAGAAAGCAGGAGAGATTCTCACATGACTAACTCTGATCTGCTTTTCATTTCATGTGAAACATCCCATGATAACCAAGAGCTGCAGAACATGCACATCCATATTTCACTTTTGACAACATCAGTATTTTGATCAGGCAACAGAATATTTAAATACATTCAAGAAGCTGGGTCCCTGGTGACCTGTGGTGAGGTGTCAGCACGCCTGCTGTTTACTGGCATAAGAGACTCAGCTGAGTAAATACAATCTGGTGTTTTCAGCAAAGGAAAAAAGAGGAAAAAGGAGGACAGACAAGTATATTTGGCACTTGGACATATATTAGGTCTAAACCAGGGAGCCTTTTCTCATATGTTTATAGAATATAAAATCAGATATTGGTATTAATGATGGTAGAGATAAATAAGTAAGGAATAGCTTGCTTGATTCAATGGTGAGATTTTAAGCTTTTGGATGGCTCATTACAGACAAGCGGAAGACATGAAATTCCTCTTTTATTTTGACTGAGTTCCCCCATACACCATTTTTAGACACAAAATAAATAGACAGTGAAATGTCTGCAACAAATGCAGAATGAGACCCTTACTTCCAACTGTTTCAGGGGTCACAATTCATTTTGAAGCCACTTGTTTTCTCTTTAGAGTGTTAGCAAACATCTGGTTGAGACCAAAAGACTTACTTCATTACAGAGAACATTCAGAAAAGAAGGCAACTGCCCCAAGGAGTCCGTCCACTAATTTATGAAAAGATACAGCAAGTGGGAAGGAAATAATAAGTAATAGCAACAATATAAATGAAGATGAGAAATAATAATAAGCACAGGTAAAAGTTAGAATCAATGACAATATTATGAATTATATCTAAGGCAGTAATTTACTATGTACTAGAATATGCCACAGCTACAAATAGAAAAATAATGTCAAGCACTGTTTTTCATTTGTGTAACATCATTGTACATCTCTTTCTCTTCTTATGGACCTCAACCTGAGCACTGAAGCAGCAACCTCATCTTCTACCAAAATGACTTTACACAGTCAAGTAAAAAATCTAATTTTCAGGGATAGTGAAGTAATAATGCAAGTCTTCCTCCATTTTTACAATCAGATATGACAAAGTCCATTGTCTTTGCTGGAAATCATCCTCATCATCCTTTGCCAGACTCCTGAGAAGGAGGCATTACATAGTTAGAGGTATATTCTATCTCATTTGAAGGAATCCCTCAACCATTTCTCATCTCTGGTGATGAGTCTTTCTTGCTATCTACATGCTCAGATCCTTGCCAATTACAAATGGAATTACTTGGTTTTGGACAATTTTGCTTTTTCTGTATTGCTCACCTATATTACTGTCTCATTATTTTTCAGTGTAGCTGAATGACAGACAGCAGAAGAATTAAATCAACTCGGAAAAAGTAATCTTGACCATTAAGGAGTTAATCAAGTGGAAGTGTACCAGTTTTTGTGGATGGATTGCATGACATAAAAACATTACAGCTGGCCTTGCACAGTGTCGTGGTTTTAAAACAATAACTAAAAAAATTACTTATTTCTTGCTGTGAGATATGGATTAGAGCAAGAGCAAAACAGGCTTAAAACTTAAAAAGGAATAAAGGAAGTTTATTAACACACTACAAGAATAAGAACACCAGAATAAACTTCCAGAAAACCCTTTTTATCCCCCACTACGCACCATTCCTTTATTCACATGACAACATAGAGACAGAAAAACTTTAGAACTTTGGTGGTTAAAACAGTCCCAATTCCTGCTACAGTCTTTTCATCAGTCTTTGTAGAGAAACAGAAGTCTCCTTCTGCTAATCTATGGAGTTTCTCACAAGAAAACTATTTCTGTTATAGTTTTCTATTTCCCTGATGCCAGCTGCCCATAAATCCTGTAATCAGAGCTCACTCCTCCCATTTCACATGCACTCTGAGGTGTGCATAGGCCATGAGTCTAGGGATGTCATTTTAAGGATGAGTTATTCAAAGGCAAAAGTCTTCTTCATCTGTCCCTGTGAGCTCCACTGGAAACAGTTTTCTCATTGCCTCAAGCAGCCTCAAATCTTCGCCTCACTCTGTTCCAGCACCTCACTGTATCACAATTACTCCACTTTTTGCTCAAAATCCAAACTTTGAACACTCCATTCCTCCCTATATACTCTGTCATGAATTAAAGGAGTTATTTCAGGACCTTATTGTCCATCTCCATAGCTTTAACAGAAAAATATTTCAGCTTATAAAGCATCTCCTTATTCTCTACCTTTTCTGAAGCTTCTTTTCTTTACTGTCTCTGATAGTTTATAAAGTCTCTTTACATGTTGATTATTCTCTTTTTCTCTCTCTGGATAAAAGGATTAATCTGCAAGTCTCATCTGGGTAATGAAAAGGTTAAAATCTTGCCCAGGCTTTGTAGATGGTTCTGTGATCTCTGCCGGAGCAGCAGCTGGAGTTATCTGCGATGGAATATTCTTCATGGCTGCTCTGGAGAGTGTGGTCACTGTCTCAGCCCACCGCAGGTCAAGAGCTTTTTTCCTTTCTTTACTCAGCAGTCTCTGGTGAATTCAGTCACAGCAAAAACTGCAGCCGAGCCAGGGACCGGCCTGGCCTGGCCAGAGCCCGGGGCAAGCCCCGCAGGCCCCATCTCCCGTCCGGGAGCCGTGGCAGGCCCAGCCCAGCCCCTGCCCGGGCCACATGGCCTGGGCAGGGAACGGGAGGCCAGCCCGAGCTCTGTTACCTTTCACAGGCAGGAAAACAAAGAGAACAAGAGTGCTCTGACTTTACATCTTAAGGAGGTGTTCACAGGTTGACTTAACTTTTTAATGGTCAGAACTGCTGTCAATCCTTAGAAATTACTGATAATTAGTCAGGAGAAAAGACTCCCGTCAGCCACCAGCAGCTCCAACTTCCTTAGCTCCCAAAGCTATCTTAAAGGTAAAGCCACCCCATGACACACAGGTACAGATATCTGCCGTTTTTTCACTACCTTATTTAGACTGGCAGTGGGAAACGAGTGCTGCAGTACTTCACAATTTCTGTTCATCAGGAGTTTCTATCTGTTCTTGGAAAATCAGTGACTGGTTAATTAGACTGAAACCTGAAAAGCACTTTGTCTGGCATTACCAAGTAAGAGTCTGATCCTGGTAGACTTTCATAGTTTCTTCAGAAAAGGTAGCAGAGGACAATGATTACCTGCTTCCAGAAAGCAATGCCTTGCTGGGTGCAGGTCAGGCCCAAGTCTGATGACTTTCAGTTGGGATTCTTCAGCTGGAAAGCATCTCAGGGAGTTTGGTTAATTATTAAAATTATTATAATTAAATAAGTAAATAAAGTTTAAAAATATTAATAATTAAATTATTAGAAATTAGTAGGAAAACATTTAAGAAAAATTAGTAGGTAAATATCTAAGCAGACCAGATCCATCAACTAAGGCAGAAAAACTCATAATCTAAGAATTTGAAATAAGTTTATAGGAAATTTCTAGTACGCGATGAAATGGAGTACTTACATTAATTGTCATATTAATACCATATTTCAGGTGTAGGCCATGACTGAATTTGGAATGATGATGACAATATATAATTCTTCATTATTCATTCATTAAATAAGTCCCCAAATTCTAGCATATTTCAGAGGCTTCAGTAATGAATATATTTCTCAATTTTATTAATGATAAAAAATACACTGACTTCAATACAGAAATATGAACATCTAACATATGTTAGAAAAACAGTTTAAATAGTTCAAATAGTTCATAAATAATACACATATATAGATCAAAAAGAAGTGAGGTGAAGAGTAATTAAAGCATTATGTGGTCAATAGCAGACTAAGATTGTTCTATGATTAAACCAGGTACAAAACCACCCTACTGTGGTCTAAATTAGTACCTTTAGTGAGTTAAAATGCAAATGTATCTTTTCTAGTGTATTTTTTTGTGTTACTTACATGTTCTTCTCAACATGGAGTATGCATACATAAAGCTTTCTGGAAAAATAGGTAAACTAAAGTCTACTATTGCATTTTCAATTAAGTATTTTTGGAAGCATTACATTTTTCTGCCTGTAAATGAGTCCAGTTCAACTGGCACAGAGAAAATTTTCCTCACGGATAATAGGAGAAAGGTTTCTTATACTAAATGGTGACTTAACAACATCTCCTTGCTTACACAGTCTTTTTCAGGATGGCAACAGTTCTTCCAGAATTGCTTTTATTCTGATTTTCATATAAGAAGTTTAGGAGTCAGAAATTAAAAATAAACTTATTGTAGCAAAGATAATCCCTCTTATCCAGTCTGTGATAAAGAAGTTGTAAAATTCTCTGCTACACAAGTTTTTCCTGATTCCTGAAGGCTTAGCCTTTTCCCTAATGTTCATCTGTTTAATTTAATAAAGCATTAGAATCACAATATTTTTATTATTAATCATTCAGACTCTGAAATACCCCTTTTTCCTCTATCTCCTAAACATCTCCACCCTCTTTTACATTCCACTGTTTTGCTTCAGATGCTTTTTTTTTTCTGGATTCCTCCATATTTCTGACTACCTACTCTTACCTTCAATACAGCTCTAGTCAGTCACTGAACCACATTGATACATTGGAATGAACACAGGCTATCAGCTTGAAACCTCTTCTCCCCTGAGCTGATTTCCATCAGGCTTCTTCCACATGGCCTATAGTCTATTGTTTTTCAAGTTTAATTTCAGCTGTTATAGTATTGCTTAGCAAAAAAACCTCAAAGTATTCCTGAAAGGGAATAAGAAACTTAAGAATAAGAATAAGATCTGTAGAAACTGTGGAAGGTAGAACAATACTTTTTCAGCTCAGGATTTATTCATCTTTGGTTTGTAATGTCCTTGCAGGAAATGTGAGAAAATAACCCATCTTAGCCTGAGTTAATAACTTCTTTTTTGGTTTGGTTTGGTTTTGTTATTTGGTTTTTGGTGGGTTTTTTTGGTATTTTTTGTTTGAAGTTTTTTTTGTTTGGTTTGGGGGGCTTTTTTTTTATTTTTTTTTTTTTTTAAAGAAGTTTCTATTTTCCTATCCTACCTGACAAAATGAGAAAGGGTAGCTGGAGGATAGAAGTAAACATATTGTTCAAGATAGGAAAAAAATAATGGAGTACTGTTCTGGCAAAAGAACTGTTGTTTTATTGACAACAAGTATTGCCCTATTTGAAAACACTGACTAGCAAGATAACAAAAATAAAATTCTTCGGGCTACATTCTATTTAGATCGTGTCCCACTTTTTTCTAACTGCTTCACAGGAAATCCCAGACTTTCCTGCATGGGAAGGAATGACTGTCTTCTTTTACTTATACTTGGTTTACTGACCTTTTGACAGTGCAGTTCATCACTGCAGCATAGCAACTCATGTCTTGCACATTCAGGCATCACACTGCAGTGTTTTTTAGGCTTGTTTCTGCACTGTGTGGAATAAGCAAGGAGTAAGAGTAAATAAGTAATTATGAAAAAAGATTACAGGTAAATTTGAAGCCTTACAGAATTAGCACATTGATGTGTTCTTTAACAGGTTGCAGAAAAAAAGAAACACTGAATGTTTGGGTGGGAGATGGGAGAACAACACACAAAGCAGGGAGGAAATATCTGGTACTCTGAAAGGACTGAGGAAAATTTTAGCAAAGGAGATGGGTGTGGAAGGCTGCAAGAATTCCCAGAAAAAAGTGGTGATGGAAAGATTGTATGCAAAGGAATTGAAAAGGGAGAAATCCAGAGGGAGTGATCATTGGTGTGTATAGACAACCTGGCAAAAGGAAGTAAAAAGCCTGTACCTTTCCATAGGTCATTTATGTTTACCAAAAGGCTGTGACTCTCAATCACTTTCTATGTGAATATGCCAGTGACTTAATTGGTTTATTTTTTTCAAAATGGATATATAATTATGCATGGAATTTAGGACTCTATTCCTGAGAAGTGGGTTTTTTTTATTCTAAAGTGTAATTAGATCCATTCAATATGCAGGTATAAATCCATTTTCCTTTTAAATATTTGTACATTCATTTGTAGAATCAATGGATGCAGCAGACTTTTATCCAAAGGCAAAGTAACATTATTAAAAAGACTAAGCTGCCATAGCCTAGAAGGACTGTTTGAAACCACAGAAACTAAATAAGCTTCACTGTTTTTTCTCTGGGGTCAAACCTGCAGGCATGAAAACTGTATTAAATTGCATCTTTAGCATTTAAATTCTCTACTATCTTTCAATATATAAAAAGTCATACTATCTTTTTCTGGAACAACAATCAAATATATCTATATCTATATCTATATCTATATCTATATCTATATCTATATCTATATCTATATCTATACCTATACCTATATCTATATCTATATCTATATCTATATCTATATCTATATCTATCTATCTATCTATCTATCTATCTATCTATCTATATATAGTAAAAGAGTATACTTAAGTGCTAGACTATTTAATACTTTTAAAAATATTGGCCATGAAAGCAGTTTTGAAAAATAAACAAACAAAGAAACAAACAAGGTTTCTGTGATAAAACAGAATCTGTACAAACCAGTTTTGGTTCACATCTCATGAAGAGATTTATATGCCTTAAAGTGCAAAAATATTAACAAAGCAATAAAGTCCAGTCCTGAAAATGTCCATTCTTTTGTGACTTGATCCAACAGTAAAAGAAATACCTTTCTTTTTGCCTTTTAGATTAGTCCTTGTCACCTGCACTCCATCTAGCATCAAGAAAAGAAAATGACTGGAGTGCAGCAAGCAGAAAAGCAACTGCTTTTTGTGTTTTCACTGCAGTGTACTGTACAAAATTTTTGGGGTCTCTTTCATTGCTAAAGGAATTGACTTAAGAAATTGTGACAGCACTGCAGCCTTTTTTTTCTCCTATCAAGCACATCGGAGTTATCTAACAAAAGATTTGAGATTATAGCTGTCTGAAGAAGAAAATGAAAGCCTTATAAGCAAGCAGATGCTACAACATTATATATTCCAAGTGTACACTGTGTTGTGCATGGCCAGCTGTAACAAGAAAACCGCTTATTTTAACGTTACACACTGCTTTTCAGTGCAGTGTCATTGCATAACAACATTTGCCTTTCCTCCTCTCTCTGCACTATTTGCTACAGCCACCTCATATACCTACTTACTGACATTCTCTGCTCTCTGTATGTAGCTTTTGCTGAGGGAATATGCATAGTTTTCTGTTTGTTTACATGCACTAAACACTTCATAAGCACAGTTGCCTCTGAGCACAATTCCATTTTCTCAAACAACCTTAGTACTTGAGCTACTAGTTGCTGTAGAGATCATTTTCACTGCTTATTTTTGCAAACAAAACAAACAAAATAAAAAACCCAAAAAACCAGAAAACAACACAACAATTTTATATTAAACCATAATATTTTGAACAAGTGCTACAATGGGGAAAACTCTATGTATGAAAACATGTGGGAGGGAGAGAATTTAGCCATTGTTTTCAACAGTTGTAAGGAAATGATTCTGCTATCTTTTTCTGCTATAATGATATACACCAAAGCATATCTTTCATAGTCCAGCACAGCCTTGAAACAACCAGTATTTATAAATTCTAATTTCATCCATGCCTGGATAAGTGCAACAGAAATTTTCTGCCATATTATGACCTTAAGTAGGAGTTAAATAGCCTTATTTAAATAAGATGAAGAATGCCACATATTCATCTTGTCTCAAAATTTCATGTAATCTTATTCATGATCATACTTTTAAAAAAAATATTATCATGTATAGATATTGTAACCTAAGAAATAAATATTTCAAAAAGCTTCACTATTAAAAAATGGGATTATTAGCCCTGCACATTTAAAAAAAGACCCATTTTCATTATATTTGCACCAAGCATCTGGCTGGATTATGATTATAATGTTAGAAAATTATATGATGCACAATTTAATCTTTGGAATTACCTCTGTCAAATGAAAATCTGTCTATTAAGGGATGTTAGAGCAGCCCTGGCCCTGGACTTCCTCCTTTGCCCAGCCTCTGGAGCCCAGTGCAGGGCAGACCCAGGCTGTGGCACATGGCAGCCACTGATTTCCCACTTGCATGTTCAACCCTCGTCAAAGCTGAACATGGACCCACCAGCTCAGATCCCCTCACAGCCACTCCCCTCCAGTAGATGGGACACAGTTCTTGCAATGCTCACATGTGGGAAAGGCAGTGAGACAATGCAGAGACCTCATTAGGAAAGGATTAATGATAGATGGGACAGCCTGATCAGTGGTGATCAGGCATGGGGCTTAGTCCATAAGCACAGTGACTGGCCCTATTCATATGGGAACAGCCCTTTCATCCCACTTTTCTCCTTTGTTTCTCCCCATTCCCTTCCCTTGCCTTTTCCCTCATCAGTTTTCCTAGTTCTGATGAGCTACTCTCCTCCCTGTTTTGAACCCTCAGGTTTCCATCCTTGTTTGGCTGCAATACCCTGCATGCAGTTTCCTGATAGCCCATCTATTAGTGTGACTGATAAGGCTTCTTTCTTGGTTTTGTCTCTATGTAAGTCCATCCAGTTTGTGTTACTTTGTCTATGGCTTAACTGTTTTTCCTTATTATGCCATTTGACAAGATCCTCAATAAAATAATCTTACTAAAATAAACATTTCCACATATCACATATAGCAAAGGAATTAAAGATCTGTCATGTGCTTGTACTGACACTCTCCACTGGTGTCCAAACATCACAATGGAAGATGTCATTCACTTCAGCTGTAAAGAATCAAAAATTTGATTCTGTAAAGGGACACAAAGATAAATGTATGTGAAGAAATCCTATGAAAGAGAAAGGAAAGGAACAGGGAACTGATGAGTGAGAATTGAAGTAGGCTATAGGGGAAGAAAGCTGACATTGAGACTAAAAAGAAGCAGGGGAAGTGATGAAGTCAGTATGAAATAAGCTGAAACCTTCTAATTACAGTGAGAATCCCTCCAGACTCCCAAGTGAAACCTGTTATTCCAATGTCCTCCATCAGCAGGGAAGATATATGAATTCATCCAAAATCTACAGTTTATGACTGCCCAAGTATTGATACACTTACAGGATAAAGCTGCCGGCTCAACATCTGCTCTGATAGTTCAAACACCTGATGCTTGGTTTAGGGATTTAAAGACTCTAGTAGTGTTGATGAGATGGTTGTGAGATAGGAGGGAATACTTTTATGTTCCTTGTTTGAATGTATGTCCAAAATGCATATTACACCTTTTAGGGGGTAAGTGTTCCTTCTCACCTACAGAATTTTCCCCATTAGTTGTGGGGAAACCTGACTGCTGGTTCTTATTGGGTGCAGGTAAAAGGGAGGGTGGGGGCATCTGCTGAGAAGCTCACTTCTTCGGCTTCAGCACACACTCAGAGTTGGTTTTACTCGGGGCTCTTGTTCTTGTTCTCTTTGTCGTCCTCCTCATCCTCCTCGTCCTCCTCATTGAGAGGAATGATGGTTTTGTCTTTACAAACAAGCTGTTGAGAGATAAAAGAAACAATGGGAAGGATTCCACTGATTGATGAATGGAAAGAATATATTTTCCTTTACAAACAAACTGTAGGTTTGCTGATAAATGAAACTGGATATTGAAAGATGAAAGAGACCATGAGGAAACACCATAAATTCCATAAGAATTAAAAATGAAGAGGGGGGTTATACATTAGAGGGGAATCTTAGGTATTAGGCACTCCAGGAAGTCTGGACCTCTCAAGTACCTCAGCCAATGGGGAAAGAGAGAGGGACATGCAGCTGGAAAATTAGGATAAAAAGGAGGCTGCATCAACCAAAAATTTGAGAGACCCCAGGGAAATTTCCCATGGCTTCTCCCTTTATTTGAATAAAGTAAAAGGACTCCTCTGTCTCCTTTTTGGACATAAACCTCTGGTGTTTGTGGATTAATTTTCCTGACATCTTCCTCCTTGTCCTCCTCCTCCTCCTCATCATCATGGGGCTGTCACGGGGTCCCTGGTTCTGTTTCGTTGTTAACGCTGTAGTTATTATTGTTTGTGTGCCTTGTTATTCATACTAGTAAAGAACTGTTATTCCTATCCCCAGATCTTTGCCTGAGAGCCCCCTGGTTTCAAAATTATAATAATTCAGAGGGAGGGGGGCTTTACGTTTTTCACTCCAAGGTGGGTCCCTGCCTTTCCTAGAAGACACCTGTCTTCCAAACCTAGACAACACAGTTACTTCATATTAATATAGCCAACACACATAAATATAATAAAGTTTTCTTTCCCAATCATACATATAAGGTTACTCAAAAAACTGTAGAAAATTAATTCTAAAGTGACATAAAAACTGGGATAATGTCCCCAGCTGTAACAATGGTGGAGCAAAAACACACAGACCCTCTTTGTGCATGCAAAGGAAATCACTTTATTTTAGAAAACACTCCCCTTTTATACTTTTAGTTTCCACCGGACATAACCAAAACTTAAAAGATGAAGGGCACCCATTGCCTACTCAGCTGCAGTGCTGCTGTGCATGTGTCTCATCACCCAGTCAGCTTCCCACTCATGTGCTGTCCACGTTTCTCTCCATAACTGCCTTTCACTCCCCAACCAACATTCAGTTGTCCAGCCTGCAGCTGCCTTCCCCACAGGGCTCCAGGGTGAACATAAGACTTAACAACTTTAACAAATATAACTCCATATCCCACACCCAACTAAAATTTAATCTCATTGCCTGTTATTAAACTACTTGCCGCTGTCAGCTGATATTCCATTCTTCAGAGAATCACTCTTACTCCTACTATCTCATTCCACTTTGCATATTCATATATATCTTTATGCCATCTATTTACTTTTTGCTGAATATAATGGAAAGGGAAGAAGGCGCTTCAGAAGTAAAAAAGAGGCAGCTCTATCCATACTGCAGGCCTGGATTAGATGTTAGCCTTGCCTTTCTTGAGCCTTTCGGAGAAAAAGTTTTATTACAAAATTTGTAATAACTTTTTAAAGGGTAGTTTTCAATATTTGTTTTGGAGGTTTTTCCACTACAGATTGCAAGTCAGATTCATATCTATTTAGAAAAAATAGAGAATTCAGCAGAGTCCATATCCTGAATTTGTTCTGAATTACACTGTGCAAAGCATACTGAAGAATAAGAGGTTACAGACACCCCAAACTGGACACCCAAATCGATTGTATATACTTAGGCTTAATTTCTCTGCATGGCCATTACCCATCTGTAAAATGAAGACAATAAAATCCCTTAATCTTATGAAAATTTTGAGAATATAAAGTCAAGTCTGACATTATATTAATGAATTCCATTTAGAAAATAGCACAGAAAAATCAATAATTTCTGCCTAAAGAGTGCTGTCTGAATAGTTTGAAGCCAACAAGGCATGTCCACACACTGAACAAGGACAAGAGAACAAAATACTGAGTAATTCTGATTAAGGAAGTACCATTCTGTGTGATGTAATTAAAGACCATTGTAATGCATATGTCCAAGCAAACCAAATGAAGGCTGCATGGGGAATTTTCATTTTAATATTTTATAATTTGAATGCTTGACTTTGTGACCTTAACTTTTTTTTAATAGAATTTTCTGGATATAATAATTAGTAATAATTAGTTGAGTAGGAAGAGAGATATTAAAGAGTTGTGCAAGATTTGAATTTGTGACCTGAAAGGCAAAGGACAAGAAAAAAGAGAGTCTTGAAGTTGGCTGGCATGTCAGAGGCACTGATGAGGCAGTACTATTTTTGTGAGAAGACATGCAAAGGGGCAAGTGTAACACAAAGAGCTTTTCAGTCTTCTGATCTTCAAGTGTATATGACAATGACATATGAACTATATACTACTTTTTCTTCCCAACCCAAACACATTTGGTCAGACTCCTGCTGCTCCATTTGAAAGTAAAGGAAGTGTACTCACACTGCACAGCTTCCTACAAACAATGTTTTTCAACAAGGGTTTTCCTGAGCAGAAATAATTGTATTTCATCACCAGTTTTCGTTACCTTTCTTAATAATGGGGCATAGCTTTTGCTTTTGTCTTACCATGTTTGTCAACAGTTGATAACCTGATCTTACAGAGGAGCTTTCAAGAATTCATGACTAGTATCTGAACTTCTAATATATTGTAGAATTTCTTTTGTATCACCACAAAAATGTGATCTCATCGCAAAAAAAGGGAGGTAGAAAGGGGATCAGCTCACTTTTAAGCGGCTGTTATTTTTCCAGTAACACAGAAAGTGAAAACATCTTAGTTTTAAATTTTCTTATACTTTTCAAGATAACAAATTATTATTTCATGGGACAAAAATATGAAAGCCATAGTTACTCTACTTTGTGGCACTTAAAATTCAGATGGAGCTTTAAAAAGAAGCAGATATTTAACAAAGGTGTCTCACAGCTATTTCTCAGATATGCCTGTTAGTTACAATACTTTCTGTATTTCTAGCACCTTCAAATGCCAACAGCATATTGCTTCTTCCATCTGTTTCAGAACAGCGCTTCATATATTAACTAAGGATCAAGCCTAATGCTGGTTCCTGGCACATCACTGCTAGTTCCAGACAAACTGAGTAGATCATGTAGCTTAGAAAACAAAAGGCTGTGGCACATCTGTTCTCAAAGCATAGTTAGCACATGACTGACTGTATGAAGAGTTGTGTCAAGACTAACACAGTGGTGCTGCACATTACATTAAAAGAAGCCTGTAGTGCTTTTTGATGTACAAGATGGACTCAAAACCTCTCTAATCCCTGTCCTGCATGCCCCACCCACCTGCTGTTCCAATAACCAGTAAGATTCATCCTTTATGAATTCTCCACACTAAAATATAGGCAGATTCTTGCACCAGCAAGAATCCACCCTCAGCAGCAAAATGAAAGGATTGGGACAAACATTACAGAAAGCAAGCTACCTACCTGTTTGATCTGGCAGAAGGAGAACCCAGATTTGGATTGGGGTGATCTCAGTCTAGCCAAGAACAAATCCAACTCCAAGAAGCACCTAAAATAAAATGTCCACACCTGAATTAACTTTATTTCACAACATGTGTCCCCTAACAGTTCTGTACCCCAAGATTAGTATTTACATTAACAGACACTGATGAGGTAGGAGAATTTCCTAAAGGATCTGACAGCTTACACTGAAGAGAATATTATCTTTGAACATCCACATCTCTCCTGGTCCTAGAGGCTGGAAAAGAAGACTTGGGAAATATCCCAAATATTACAGAAAGGATACAGGGGGCATAAAGACCCCTACGTAACTATACACCTACCTGTGTCAATGTAGGCATAAATTTATGTCTTGCGACTTTGGACAAAATTAATATCCAAAAGAGATCTTGAATCTCCTCCAAATCGTTAAATATTACTAAGATGTTTAATTTTTCTTTTCCAGGAAAAGAGCAGATACAGCTTTCAAACTTCAACAGCCATGAGCAGTTTAGAAAGTTCCTGTAAAATTTAACAATTATCATAGTGAAATCCTTAACAGTCAAATAAAACCACTATATCCTGAGAAAAACAAAACTCTTATTTTGACTCCTGCTAAACAAATTCTATGCTGATCCACATGAGATACTCTTGTGGTTTTAAAGTATTAACTAAAAAATTACTAGAAAACTTACTCATTTTTTGCTGTGAGATATGGATTAGAACAAGAGCAAAACAGGCTTAAAACTTAAAAGGAACAAACAAAGTTTATTTACAAAAACTATAAGAATAAGAAACCAAAATAAAACCTCCAGAAACCCTTTTTTTTCCCCGCTATCCAACCATTCCCTTGTTCACATGGCAACATAGAGACAAAAAACTTGGTGGTTAAAACAGTCTCAATTTTGCTATAGTCTTTTCATCAGTCTTTGTAGAGAAAAAGAAGTCCTCTTCTGGTAATCTATGGAGTTTTTTTACAAGAAAACCATTTTGTTCATGGCTTTCTATTTCTCTGATGCCAGCTGACCAGAAATTTTGCCATCAGTTGTCTCTTCCAATTTCACACCACTTTGAGGTGTATTATGGGTCAATGAGTCTAGGGATGTCATTTTTAAGGATGAGTTATTCAAAGACAAAAGTTCTCTTCATCAACTTTTGTGAGCCTCTCTAGAAACAGAAGTTTTCTCTTTGCCTCTTAAAGGCCACAAATCTTCAACTATTGCTTCTCTTTTTCTGTTCCAGCATCTCATAGGACCACAACTACTTCATCATTTGCTTAAATCTACACTTTGAAATATTCTATTTCTCCCAAAATACTCTGTCATGAATTAAAGAAGTTTTTTCAGAACACTATTGTCCATCTCCACAGCTAGTTATTGGCCAGGAGAAAAAACTCCCATCAGCCTCCAGCACTTTCAACTTCTCTATCTCTCAAAAGCCAATCTTAAAGGTGCAGATCTTAATATATAACATAAACCAGGCGTTTGGGGATACCAGTATCATAAAGTCACCCCAGGACAGATATATAGAGGACAAGATAATATAGGAATTGCTAAGGATAGCTGAACTGCAATTAGATTCCATATGATTCAGTAGATCATGACTGAGTGACTTTACACTGCATGGAAGAAAATAACAGAAGGCTTAAGATGATGTTAATTAATCTCTTAACCTAATCTGATTCTGTTCATGAGTAGTGTGAACAAGGTGGCAAAGCCAGAGCATTTAGATAGATAATCCTGGAATCCTGGTTTTGTTAATAATTCCCTGAATAGCCGTAAGCCCTTCACTTAAATCTTTTTGCAACTCAGCCTCCCCGTCACTTGAAAGATACCAGAATACTCACCTGCTTTTTTCACCTGCAACATGGCTTTGAAAACACAGAGTTACAGCATAAGAACTATATATTTTCTTTCAAATTTCTGTACTGTTTCCTATTCAGGACTAACTTGCTTTTTTCCATAATGATAAAAATTATGTGACAACAGAAGTTGTACTCTAGGACACCTGGTTTTATTTAAGAGAAATCAAGAAGCAGTTCATGTCAAAGACATATAATACAGTTTGTAAGTTAAATATTAATGCAGTTAAAACTATCAAGAAGGTGAGTGGAATACCGTTTTCAGAGGTTTTTAAAGCCAAAAGCAATATACTGCAGGCAGATTTAAATCTTGGGGTGACTATCAGAATATCAATGTTAAATGCTACCCAGTCGTCAAGCACAAACTTTGCATCCACATATTTATTTATTCCAGTCTGCTCTTTAAGAGAAAGATTTTTTATAATGATATGATGCATAAATTTTGCAATGACTGATGATTTATTCAAATTCTAAATCAGAACACAGTCATGTAGTTTGAAAACCAACTAAAAGAATGTGGTGTTAAAACCTGAAAAGGGAAAAAGGTCTTGCCATTTGTGTGAGGATTTCAAAATTTGTTTTAATATTTAAAGTCCTGTAATAAGAAATTAATAGCATATTTGTGACATTTCTAATTGATACCAGGCTGCAAAGCTCTGTAATCATTACAGAAGATGAAAAAACTGTATAAAAGAGATCTAGTCACATTGGAAACCTGGGCAGATAGACAAATGATAATTTCTTGTGAGATGGTGCATGTACAGGATATTCCCCAATTCTAGGACATTTTTTTTTAGAAATAGTGATCTATTAAATGTCAGATGTGATTTGAATAAGATTGGATCCAAATATCACTAGTTGCTTCAATTTGCTTTTGCTCCCGTTTATCACTCTGACATATTCACAAAGGTTTATTTTAGTGGAAACCAATAGGTAAAGCTATCCTTAAAAAAAAAAAAAAGAAACAACAACATAAAATATAAAACAAACCAAACCAATAAACAATCTCCACAAAATGTTTTTCATTATGGTTCCAGCATTGAAACTTGGTTATAGAAGATGACTAGATCAGGATAGCAAAATCACATTAATTATGCCTTTCATCCCTATGATCATCATCTCCTCCATGAATGACACATATCTAACTCTTACTGCTTGCACAATCCACTCAATTTTACTTATGCTAAAATTCATCAACAAACATGATGAAACAACTATATTTTTAGAAATCAATTTTGTATTTATTGGCCACAATTAATTATAGCAACAAAAATACGTACTACATTTTCAAAAGTATAATTCCTCATTTTCCCTCTTCTAATAAATAAAGATGCTAAATATTTTTAAAAATTGTATATATTATTCAACTAATTTATTTGTTTGTAGACTATTTGGATATATATTTCTTTTACTAAAAATACTAAAATTTTATGGGGTCACTAAGTAAATTAATAATCAACTCTGGAAACAACAATGGGATCCAAATTAGAAATGCAAATAATCAAAACTGACTAGGTAAAGGCTATATATTTTCTAAGGTCTTATATGCTCAATAAAATCAGATTGTGTATATTGGGCTGACAAGCCCAAATGGAGTTGCTCAGAGTCTTGTTCTAAATGTGTTTTTTCTATCCTGTGGAAATCTTCAACTTAAATAATGGTATGTAACACTGGTAACAGCATAATCCAGTGTGTCGTGTTGGTCTTTCTACTCAATTGTATGCTTTCATCCTGGTTCCCATTCTGAAGACCTTTTAAAGATCATTTCATTTTCAAAACACTAGCTGAGCAGCAATCATATTTTGTGTTTACTTTTGACCAGGTTTGGACTTTATTGACAGAATTTTGTTTTCTCTTTAGCAAAGCAGGTAATCAATTAAAGCATTTGTTGCTTAACACCAACAAAACTGATTGTTTCCCAGCTTAATTTTAAAAATGTCAGAGAAACATTTGAAGGACATTATCTGAATTACTATTTTATACAGGGTGCTGAGAGATTAATGCAATGTCAAGGCAAGGCGATAAGCTACATGCTGTTGATTGGTTTTCTCAGTACCTTAGGAGAATTTTGACTTTTCTAAGCCTAGTGCTTAGAAGAATTATTGTACTGTTTTAATCAATTTATTAAATCAAAAAGAAACCATTTTTATTAGGTATACTTTGATACAACGAACATCAAAGAAACAAGGAACAATCAACTTCATTGTCAAGAAACTTTCATTTCATAATCTGTGCCATATTTCTTTAAGATCCTTTCACATTACACACCCATAAGATGATAGGTTTGTTTCAAAAGAGTTTTTTCTTCAGTATTTTTGTTGTTTTTACCAGAAAGCTTTTTCCTTATACATCCTTTTTCTAGTGATAAAATATATCCTCAAATTACTATTTCATTTGCTGTTGTAAAATTATCTTTTCACCTACTGTTTCATCAGATGTTACTTATCTCAAGATAGATAATTTGTCAGGAAAGAATAATCAGGAACCAGAATACTGCTAGTACAGCACTGTTATATGTCCCCACCTGAAGAGCTGTGAAATTTACTATTAAAGCAAGTAGACTACAAAAAGCAATCTTCAGTTTTGTCCCAACATCTTTAATTTATATGCAAAATATTTGCAACTTTTCATAGTTATAATGTTTTATTATGGTAATTACCAGAAATATCAGTATTTGGGTACATAAGGGATTGCACCTGATTAGACATGCTGGACTCATCAGAAATGGCTTTCAGAAATTAACGTTTTCAATGAATCGACAAATATATTTTCCATATCTGATACCACTGTTGTCCAAAATTGTCAAATCACTCCGTAGTAAGAAGTCTGCTGTATTTATGCTATGTTTCAGATTTGATTTTTTTTCTACAAAATCAAATGTAAATTGCTGAATACATTGATTCAGTAGTGAAATAATATTATTTACTTAGTTTTTAAAATGCAGATTTAATGTCTGGGTTGTACTGGATTCAATGACATATGAATTTTTTCCATCTGAATGGACATAACTACAATAAGAAAGTCACAGGAACATCTCTTAAGTATTATAAAATATTTGTTTGAAATTTATTTTGTGCAATATTATTTTGTATGCATTTAAATCAAAATGTATATGGATCCATCAAAGGAGTATTTTAAACAAACAAGGCTTGTTTATGACTTTTCATAAGATTAGGAAGATGACATTGAGGAAAAGCTAAGTCCCCATCTTCTGAAGTATTTCAGTGGCTATTTTAAACAATTTTTGACTTTGATCTACCAAGGATAACTTTCATTATAGAAAGCAAGCCTTGTTGGTCTCCTGTTCAAGCTCTTCTCAACAACATTTCTGCCTTTTACAGACCCAGTAATCCAAAACTGGGTAAATCTCAGCATCACAAACAGGATTGGAGTGTAACACCTGCCTTCAAGACTGTAACACAAATTCTCACTTCATAAGGAGACCATTTTATCTCATTAACAAGATGACTATTACCCAGACCACCAGCATTTAAAAGGGTTTAGGGGTTCCATATCCAAGGTGGCTGCTTAATAACAGTCCCTACAGATTATATAAACTAAAAAATACAGCAGTTTAGTATTTTGTTAGTCTAGGAAGAGAAAAGGGCATTGTGATTTACAAGGTTTAAGGACTGAACACAGGTTAACTCAAAATCTTGATTCTAAGGCTTTTTATGAGAACTTGTGTCACATTCTTTCAAATATCTTCCATATAATTATAATTTTACTAAGAGGACACTTTTGAATAACCAGCACTATGAATCTCTTTTTAGATCAGGCTCCCTGAAAAATTGCTATGAACTTCTGGAAAAAAAAATAAAAAATCAAGTAGATACCATGTAATGATGCCTTTACAATATCACTTTTTCATATTAGCAACAGTACTTCCTTTTCAATAATTTAGCCTAGTAACTGAAACCTTGATGTTCATCAGATTTGGTGGTAAAGACCTTCATGTTAATCCAATTACATCAAAACTCACATATCATTAAGCAACCAGACAAACTATTGAAAACACTTTAATCATGAGCAACAAAGAGTTTTTTCTAAAGCCTTGGCTGTTAGAATAAGGATGTCTATCTTGAAAAGCTTTTAGTATTCACAGTTCTGCAGAAATATCTGAAAATATTGGACAAATGAATCTCATGTATTTTGTACACACCATTATAAAACAAGTCAATAACCTTGGATACCCAAAATCATAATTAGTCTTTAATATCTGATTTCAACAATACTCTGTATTGATAATCTCTTATTACCAAAGGCACAACCAAATTACCCACTGTCTTGGTTGAGAAGTGGTAGAGAGGGCAGAAGCCTCCCTCGGAATGAAAATGTAGACCCTCCTCCCACCAAATCATTATAATTCTGAAATCAAGGGGCTCTCAGGCAGAGATCTGGGGATAGGAATAACAGTTCTTTACTAGTGTGTATAACAAGGCACACAAACAACAATAACTACAGCATTAACAACAAAACAGAACCAGGGACCCCGTGACAGCTTTCTTGGCCGAGATGGGAAAGGATGGAGGAGAGGCTTCACAAACCCCCTCAGGCGGGCAGTCCCGGTGCTCCTGCAGGGCTCTGAGGAACAGTCAGCTGGAATAGCAGGGATGAGAAGAGATCCTGAGCTGGTGGATGAGCAGCTCCACAGTGGTGGCTGGCACTGCCACACATCCCAGCAGGACAGGGGTGCAAGGCCTGCCAACAAAGATGGAAGAAGGAGAAGAAGCAGCAGCAGTCCTGTCTGGGTGATGGTGAATTCCCTTCTCCAAGCTGCAACAGCTCTGAGAGAGTGTCTTGCTCTCCAGCCCAAGAAACCAGCCAGCCCCTAGCTGCCCCCACCCTCCTTTTTCCTGCCACCTTTCCTCCCCTGGCCCAAAACTCCCTGCATATTTCAAGCACCCCACAAAGGACCAGCATCAGGTTTCTCTGAAATTAATGGGCAAAAAATTCCATAGGTGAGATGGAACAAAAGGAATGACACCCAACCCATAAAACCCACAAAAGTGAAAGGATATGTTTGTTGAAGGAGGTGGAGTGTGATTGTTTTAAACAGGTATTATACTGGTTCATTTCAATGCTTTGTCTAGAAGTTCATGGCATGTCATTTCTTGAACAGCCAACAAGACATGGTTAAAAAAAAAATCACTTAAATTACTTATAAAGCATCTATTTCTTTTATCTAACTGTATAATATGTGAATTTACCTTTGCTCATAATATTGTAAGTTTAACTTGATTTCTTCTAGATAGTCCTCACTAGCTCTTGCTCATAACATATTTTTTCTTGCTAGATGCTGATAAGGAGTTTAATTATTCTAATAAATTATATTACCTTGGCAGCACTATAATATTCTTGTGGTTCCTTTAATCAAAAATTGTTTTTTTCAATTTTTCTGGAACCTATCCTCTTATTTTTTAGAGATAATCGTCAGCCTCTGAGACTGTTTCAACCATACTTTGCAACCCTTTGAATCAATTTTTTCTCATTTAGCCCATTCAAACCACAATTTGTTCAAGTATCCAAATCCATCTTTCTTCAGTCTGACAGAAAATATTTGTGGTTAATAATAATTGTGTTACTTATATTGACAATGTCTAGTGACATACACTGGACAAGAATTGAACAAAAACATTTGTTAGTTTTGTTGTCATTATTTTTCAGAGAGCCTTTCTAGACCACTTAGCAGCAGACAACATTTTCCTGAGTTTTCCTTTTACTGCTAATGCACTCATAGCATTATTTATTATCTTTTGTGTGTCCTGGTAGTTGACTTAATTTTGTGCTTTTGTCTTTCTCTGACTTACTTCGTGCATGCTCTTAAAGAGACTTCCACTATCGAGAAATTTTATTATATCTAAAGAGTCTCCTTGAATTTAGGTGGTAGTGGAGGGAATAGCTGTAGATGAGGTGGGACAGGAATGTTAGCATCATGTGAAAAGGGGAGATTTACTCAAACCCTTTGTGTTTTATTAGTCTGTCAGTGCCCTAGGAAAGCCCAAACCCTTGTGCCCAACCAGTCTGTCAGCATCCTGTCACTGTGGGGACACGCCACTGAATATTCCAGTGGGTTGAAGGGCAGTTGGACTGTCTGTTTCAAGGACACATGCCAAAAGCATAAGGGAGACGCCCTCCCAGCTCTCCATAGCCGAGTATGTTTCTGCTGATGGCAAGTGCCAGCACTCTTGGACTCATACTAACTTACTTTTATACTACATTTTATGTTTAGGTGGAGCTTGAGTGACTCCAGTTGTCCATCATGGTCAGTGCAGGTGATGTACCTCAGAGGTGGGTGATGTCAGTATTACACCTGAGGCAACCTTTGGGATGTTACATCTGTGATGTCTCTATGTTTGATGGTTGAGCAGCAAGACATTTTTTTCCCCCCCTTGGTTGGAAGCTGCTATGAGGCTTCTCAGCTACAGGGTACCACTGAGTTCCCCTTCTTTCAAGGATTTCAACAGAGAGTGGCTGTGGTGTCTCCACTCTGCTCCATCTTCCTTTTAGTTCACCTTAGCAGGTGTCATGTGTGGGAAGTTGGACATGCTGACTTGTCAACGCTTCAATGGGGATTCTAGGGATATTTCCAGGTCCCAAAGAGACATGAGCAGTTGATGGTTGCTAGAAAGGTATTTAGTGTATAAAAACATCAGTCTCAAATGCAAAGAGTTTAGAAAGTTAAAGTCCTTACTAAAAGCTTTGGCATAAAGTCCCGAGTTCTGAGCAGCAGCTCTCTGGTATAAGGTCCCAATGTTCGGGACAGCAGCTTCTCGGCATGGAGTTCTATTGTCCTGGGCTGCAAGAGCAGTTGGTGATGATGATGCTGCTGCTGTTCTTCTTCAGATGTTTTTTTTTTTGATCCCAGATACATTGATTTCATAAATTCATAAATCATCCAATCAGCTAAAAACACTATTCTAAAACAATACTTTCTACACCAGTCTGAACTTAATTCTAACATGTGAAAGCAATGTTCTTTTTACTTAAATTTTATGTATAGGGTATGATCTGTTTGTGTGAATAATCCTATCTGTTCTTATCCAAGAATGCAAACTATATTTTCATTATGTCTAGAACCAAGTTGAGTCTGTGAAGGATATTATCACTGAACTTTAAACTGAGTAATAAGGCTTTTCACTAGCTAACAGTGCACTTAAACTATATTTTTACCAAGTTAAAACTAGAATCTACATTTTTACTCTATATCTATGATTTAATATATTTTAATTATTTTCTCTCTCTGAGGAGCTCAGAGGGGCTTTTATTTTGGATTGCAACACTGATCAAATCCCATCCAGGGAGCAGCAACTGCATTTCACCCAGGGAGTTTCACCCTATAACTTCCTTACTACTAGTGTGAACATAACTTCCTGGTTAATGTGAACGTAACTTCCTGTTTTTCTCCAATTTTATCCCTAATCATTTTCCCACACTATGTTTGCTCTATACATCACAAAAAAATTTTCATACCTTCTGAAACAAGATAGTTGTATTTGAGCTACTTACTTCAAATGGTCCTTGGCCCATGCCAAACACTAACCTCTGCATGGCCACTGTGGCAATGGCCACTGGCACAGGCTGTAACTATGGCAGGAATAGCAATTTAGCAGATCCAGGTTTGCTCAGATCACCCTACACAAGTGTTCTGGATTATTTATTAGTGTAGAAATAGGAATGTTTATTATTCCAGTATGTAATATGAAGAAAATCAGGGATGAGATCCCAAAAGCCTTTCTTATTTTTAACTTAATGTTAACTTTTAACACCTTGCAAGAAAGCCAAAGGACCACTCTGAAGGTCTCTGCATATTAACAAAGCTGCACTACAGAATTGTGGGATTTCTGAGTCTTTTTCATTAAAACCAAGGCTGAATGGCCAATCTATTATTTCCAGGTTCAATTTACAAAATCACTTATTTTATAAATTGAGAACAGTGAAACTACCTTTGGTGTCTTAAACTCCACATCCTAAAGAACCATTCACGGTAAAGAAAAAAATTACACACCTAACTTAAAACAATTGCTTCATACTGAGAAATGTAGCACCGTTCTTGTTTGCTTCCTTTTCCTTTTCTATATCCATAGTACAGCAAAATCATAATAATCACTGGACTTCCAGCAGAATGGTGTAAGAATGAGTTCCATATATACCATGTATATATGGTATATATACACCAAAATGTAGTTAATAAAAAGTTTGGCTCTCATCATTCTTTAACTCACAGACAAATAGAAACCAGCCCTGTACTTCAGCTTTAGGAGGGAAAAAGCATACAAAGAAAAACCAGAAAAAATATAAATCCAGCTCCCAAAAGCTGATTTAAAAGTTACATTGAAGGAAATGGGTAGACGTAGATCATACTCCATGGTGCCAATTCCATGGTGCCTATGGTCTTCCCTGTCACTGAATGCATCATTGTAGCCCTGCCCCAACTTTAAAATGGACTGCTAGAGCTGGGAGGAACCTATAGTGATCATCTAGTCCAGATACCAGAGACACTCATGTTTCTTGAGTTGCTCTAAAAATTCACCAGTTGTCAAAGTTTCCTCCAGGCAAACCTACATGTTACCGCCACTGTTCATATGGATTATGTGGCTTTATCCTGCTAATACTGCTGAGCAGCCTGATAGGCGCACTATAGCTAAGGCTCAAGAAAGCTTCAAAACCAAGTTACCTTTAACTACAGTTTGAACCTACTGACATGAAGAGAGTGTATTTGATGTTTTTTCATCCCTGTATCCTTCTCCACTCCCTCTTCTTCTCTAACAGTTGAAATTTAAATGTCTGTTCCAAATCTGTTCCATTCTCCAAGGAATGCTCAAACCTAGAAATGGGGAGTTTGTTTTTGTTTTCCTTTGTTATTTCCAAGAAGAAAATATAGAAAAAAGTTCCTTGCATTAAACAAAAGAATTTTGCTGAGATGATTGTTAAAGTAGGATAAGCACATTTGTATGCTCAAGAATGAACTTTGGAGAGTGTCTCCTCCTTAGAGCTATCTTCAAAGGCTCTCCAATGAGCTGCTTGACTTGAATTCTACTCAAATTTCCTGTATAGTGGATTAGGAGAGTATGGACTCTGAACATACATTTTAAGAAATAGTTGGGCACCTGAAATTAAATTTTGTAGTGCAGTGTTTCATTGTAATTGTCCTTTGTATTGAACTAGTCCACAGCATCAAAATAAATGATTTGCACAGATAAACACAGGTTTATAAATGGAAAAAAGTACACTCTGTATCTTCATCTGTAAAATTGGTCTGCATCAATGGAAGTTAGACAAAGTCACTGTAGGAAAGAAAAGGCAATTGAAGCATGTGCTCCAAGTGCATTAAGAAAGGCAGACATGAAGTTGCTAAAGGAAAAGGACTTACATTAAAAATAAAATGACACCCACAGCTGAGGGAAAAGAAAAAAGGAAATGATGCAAATGAGATTGAAAACGGTGTTAATTATGCCTAGCATAATAAATGGCAATTTAAAAAAGCGGAAACACTAGATGTAATATAGTTGGTTTAAGTTGTTTGTCTAGCAGAAACTGCAGCACATCCCATCATCCAGGAACAATTACCAGCTGCAGTCATCAGGGAAATCATCCTTTCTTCACTATGCTACTGTACAAAACCTATGTTCAAATCAACCATCTGTGATTCTGAGGGTGACTGGAACTCAGAATACCTAAGTTCCATGTTGTTGTTTTTTTCTCTTGTTTTGATTGTTCTACAGTCAGAATCCTATCCTAAACTTTTCCTTTCCCTTTTACCTTTTCCACACATTTCTTTGCTACTTTCATGGTTCATCCCATCTGCCTTACTGTTAGCATTACCTTTTGTTCCATGTATAATGTTTTGGAGTGATTTCTAAGAATTATACATAGGGAAAGTTAAACAAAACAGATATATTTTGGAAATTATTCTGGACTTTCGTGTTTTGTTTGGTTTTTTTTGTTGTTGTGTTTGGTTTTGGGTTTTTTTTTGTCTTATATCTAGTGACGGGAAAAATGATAACTGGAGGGCAGACTGTGGAAGAGGATAGTCTACTTCCTGGAGCTGACATGGACCTTGATAAGAATAAAAACTGCATTTTCACTTAGTTTTAATAAACAAAAATCCTTATGAGGACTTATAATCTGTTATGGTATTTTAACCATTACTCAGCAAGATAAAGAAGAGTGTAAGAATATAGGGCAGGATACCACTGATACAATCAGCAACATTAACACCATATTGACTTGACACTAAATACAGTTAGGAGGGGAGATTTTCGCAGGGCTGGTTTTTTTTGTTGTTGTTGTTCACTTAATAATCTCTTATTTGATAGGAATGTTTACTCCTACAGATTTTATGTCTCTCTGCTGCTGAATGGGAACCTTTCAGACACACATGCAGCTGCTTCCATTTTGATTTAATGAAGACAAACCTAATACAGTTAAAGAGTAGGCTGCCAGCAGCTCTTTCAGATCAATTTATGATCTCATATGACATTATCTGAAAGACGATAAATTTGTATTCTTTCATTAAATCTACTTTCTAAGACTAGTGGTTTATTTTTTTTTATGTATCTCTCTATATAGAAACGTATATATAGTAGACTAGCCAAAGAGTTTTTTTTACATTGGGGAGATGCATTTGAAGATTTATTCAAAATGTGAGATACTGCATCAGGTAGGCATAAATACAAAAGAAAAAATCAATAAAGAAATTCTGCCCAAAAGGTCACTCTGAAGAATAAGCTTGAGAAGAATACTGTTTAAGACAGACATGCATATTTTTTTAGTTAATGTAATTAAACTTTGACCAGAAATTATATCTTCTGCTTGTTTACATTTCATTAGTTATTAAAGGTTAAGGATGTTTATGTATAATAATGATATAACAAGTAACAGCCACAACATGCAGAGGAAAATAAAAGAAAAAGTATTATAAATAAATGCAAAGAATCAAAAAAGTGAAGCACATAGTAAATTATGTAAAGTTTTTAGAAATAAAGAAATTTGTGAGAGAAAAGAAGTAAGTTGACTATCCAAGGACCTTTAAATACAATGAAACTCACCAAGATATTAAACTCTGAATCTCAGACTAGCAAGTCTCAGTCTGCTCCTAAAAAGCAATCTAGAGTATTCTGATTGCTCTGAAAGAATTGTCAGCCTGGGATTTTCAGAGCGTAGCTATGGGCTTGGGCAGTGATGTAAACCTGGCTATATTGTGTCTGCAGACCCTTCACAGTCCTTTCTGCGGAAGAATTTCTCAACTACAGACTATTCACCTGAAAAACCTACAATCCATTTCCATTTCTATTACAAATTTCCTCTATTACTGTGGAATGCTTGGTGTACAGGGTGAGAGCTAATGGCAGAAAATGGGAGCATTTCACAGCCGCCAGGTTCAGGACCATCCTGGGAGGTAGGTGGGATAGTATCTACTAGTTGACTCTTTGTCCTTATCATTCTGCCTGACTCTCAGAAAGAAACCAAGCTTGGAGGCCACATGTCACTATGAGGTAAGGAGGTGAGGAAACCTCCTCCTCAGAGGAGAGTGTGATGGCTCTACAGCCTTTCCTCACAACCTCAAGGCCATATTTCAGTACATACTTTATGGAGCAGTTCCCAGCTATTTGTTGGCCTAAGCCACTTCTTTTTCACAGTGCATCATACCTTCATTGTGTTGACAGAGGGACAATGTAAATGGGATATGTTGACTGAAAATGAAAAAAGAATCAGTTTGATGGAAAAATATTTCTCTTGGAAGGAACTTACCAGGATTACCTGACCAATTCAGGGCTGTCTAAAAGTTAAAGCAAGTTATTAAAGGCATTTTCCAAACATTGTAATGGCTATTTTCACTGTTCCAACAACATGATTCTGTAAATATTTGAAATGAAAGTATGAAACAAAGAATGGCCAAACCTCTAAGTTCTCCAGAAAAATTAAGAGGATTACAAACTCTGCAGATGGGCTAAAATATCATTAACATCCACTTAGACAAGTTTGCAAACATAATGCTGGATCTGTGGAAGAGCTGTACTTTCCTCTTCTGTTGGTGTCTAAAAGGGACTTCTGTATCACATGAACTGAACAAAGGTACCTACATTGTGGCATCCACACTGCTTAAATAAAATCCTAATCCCAGTTTGCAATATGGTGCTCAATTAGGCTAGAAAGACATAATTTCTAATGTCCAAATCACTCCAGTTATATGCTATTTTTAGAGGGTAGTTTTTTGTTCTACCCTTTAATTACCATTACATTTTCTCTTTCAGCTCTTCCAAAACCAGTTATACCAGACAAGAAACAATAAGCAAAAGTTTACTCTTTATGGTGAAGATTTTCTAAACAAACTTTATAAATTGCAATCAAATAAAAACATTTTGAAGTAAACATACCAAATTGAAAAGATTTTTTTTTTTTAAAGGCTATTTTCTAAGTCAGCTAACTATACCATTTTACATGTTCCTGAAGAAAATCAGACCAACCTTTCAATCTTCTTATGACTGAAATCCACAAAGGGTTTTCAAAGGAAACATCTCTGTAATGCAAAAAATCTTTCATCCTTGTTTCAGCTGTCCTTTCTGATTATTTTGCAAGACAATACAATGATTGTTTTCCCCTTTCTTCCCTTCTATCTTCATCCTTTTTCAGAGTTGTTTCAGGTAATCAAGTTTTACAGGAAAGAAAGAACATTTTAGGACGTAATCACAGTTATATTCATACAGGCAAAGTCCCTTTGTAGATGATTATTTAGCTACAGGTAAACAGAGGTGGAGCCTTCCAATGAGCCCTGAGCTGCAGGATCTGTAGTTCAAGATATTGTGAAAGCTAGGGCCCAGTGGACGGAAGATATCAGGATGTAATGGCAAGATAGTCACCCCCCTCCTCTACAGTGTATGGTAATGACCCCTGTAATTAGCCAATAGCACCTAGCTGTGATGAAAGCAGATGGGAGTGACACTGTGAACCTAGGTTATAAAGTGTCAAATTCTCCATCAATAAACGCCATTTCTGCCATCCATCACATTGATGCTTGTGTGCAAATAGATCAAGTGGCCTGAGCTTGGCCACCGTGCTGCTCCTGAACCAGGGTGTCTGCCTTGTTAGGCAACAGGTATGCAATGTCACATCATGACATACAGATCCATCGCCTAGCAGGCATTAGAAATTGAACAGATATTTGCCAAATATTCTCCAGGAGATGGGAAATAACTCCTTGCTTTCAGGCACGTCTGTTTGTCCTGTACTATATTAAGAAAAAAAGTGATTTCTGCAGTATTTTATTTTAAGTAAATGTTGTCTTTATTCCAAAGTACTAAATGTTTTCATTTTATTGCACTTACTGTAAGGAAAATCTTTGGAGTTCAAAAGGTTATTAATCTAACTGACTGAAAGCATTTTGAACTGTAATTCTTTTAAAAAACACCAAAAATCAAGAAGAGGGAATAATAATCATTGTAGAAGTATGACCAAAGCTGTATTTTAATGGATAGTTCTCTGCAAATTGAAACCCTAAGTTTACACATATAAGGATACTCAACTATGTGTAGAATCATTAACTTCAATGAAACTTTCCCCTTTGAAAATTTAATTGGGAGATCAAGGATTGCCTTGAGTAGGGTGGGGCTAGTTGGGAAAGTTTTTATCCTAGACAACTAAAATGAGAGCTAATAATCCTATTGCTTGCATAGTAAACAGTTATCTAGAATTTCTACTTGCTTTTCTCCAATCCACCATCCAGTTTTAAGTAATTAATTACACATTATGTTGATTAGACTAATTAATGTGAGGATGAAATTCTGTTTTTACTAGAGCAGGTAATTTGAAAGGAATTTGCCAATTCCCCATTTTACTCACTTTTTTTAAAAGACAGCTGTTGTTTTCACTTTTTCTTGTTGCACAATTTTGATCATGCTTCAATTCATTAGGGTCTTTTGAAAAAGCTGACATTTTTCACATAGTAAATAGTTCTAAGAGTTTAGGCTGGCAATCCATAACTTGGCAGAGGATTACATTTCCTCACAAACTCAATAATTTTTCGACTAGAAAAAAAAAAGCTGGGTAATGAGAAAATGTTCTCTTAACTTGAAATATCTCATGTTTGCCACTGTATAATAACACCCCACTACTCGTTGCTGTGAATTGTTGGTTGATTCTTATTGACTTATTGACTGAGTGGTTTAGACAGATGAGTATTTCCTGGGAAAAGGTGAGAAAAACAATAGAGAATTTTCAGATGCTGGGCATCTGGACTCATATTGATAAGACTGTTTCAACTCTTTCAGAACAGCTGCTCAGATTTTCCACTGTCTTGAACAAGATCCAGAATCAGGTGTCCTGTAATCAGAATGTCCTTTCTCAAAAGGAAATAGCTATCTACTATTGAATGATAAAATGGAAAGAGTTTTGTTTCATCTCTGGCACAGATTTGCAATAGTTTTAAAGCAGAGAAAAATTACAGTGAAAAGCAAATCATTTTGTTCACAGCTCTACTGATATTTATTTTTTTTTACCTATGTCTAATAATAACTGAAGAGTACAGATTAAAAGGTAGGAGTTGTCTATGCTAGCATAGTTTAGATCGTCAAATTACACAAAGACTTAAGAAAGATACATATGTTTACTAAATAAAAGTAATTTTCTATCGCTTCTAATTTCTTTGCTGGTATTTTCTGTATTGGCACTTGGTTATGCAGTCCTACTTAATTTTACAGTGTTATGATACATATTAGACATGACTTTTACCCTCTTCTGTGTTTAGAAAGGTTTACTCATTTAAAAGTAAAATCTCAAAGAATATTCAAAATACAAATGGTGTTCTGATGCTTACCTCAGCAATTAAATTAACTATTTGTCTCAGTGAATTTGAGTTATATTTCACTTTTCTGCAAATATTTTGTGTCTGATTGCTTTTAATGGTTGCCTTAGGCAGTCTCAGGTTATTTTCAGTCTTCTTTCTTCTGATTTTGAAGTCTCACTAGTTCTTTTTTATTTTCTGTGTTTTTCTTTTGGATTTTTAATTTTGAGCACTGGCCACTGAAGAAAATTTATTTTTCTTTGCTTTCTATGAAGTGCTTTGATGGGTTCTCCATGCTATCTCTGGCAGGCATATTATGTTAAATAGTCTTTTTGCCTTCATATTAAGATATTATAATGTATTTCTTAATTTGGTATGATACACACTCTACGCTTTGAAGCTTATAGAACACAGAATTTATCACCCTGACTTTTCTTCTTGCAAAGGGGTACAATCCTGTTAAGGACAGACAGCAGCACAATATTTTTAGTGATATTTTTCCACTTACCTCAAATTTTTCTTCCAAAACCAGACACTAGCAAGGAAAGTTTTTATGGCACTCACATAGTACTTCAGTGGTCATGTGGAGAAGCAAATGGAGGAAGATTCTGCAGGTGCTGACACTCCAATTCCCACTGGCCCCTGTTCCACTGAGAATAGCAACCACCTCATATTTGCATGTCTCCCCTAGAGTACAGAGCTGAAGTGACAGGTCAGCTGGTGTGTGACTGCTTGTGTAATTTATCTGGTAATAAGGAAGTGACAAACAAAAGCATTTATATATATTTTTTATCCTCCCCAACCCCCTCTAAAACCCTTGCATGGTGAGGCATGAAAACACCTGGTGCCATCTTTCACCAATGTTTAACAGTCTCCTTTCTAGGGTTGTCTTCCCTTCCCCTAGCTTAAGTGCTCTTAAAACAGCAGCCAGGTTCTCTCTCCAGCTTCTCTTACTTACTGGTGTTATCTCTTCTTTACTGCAGAGTACAATTTCTTGGAGAAGAACAGAAAGTTCCCCTGATCAAATATCACAACAGAAATCTAATACTCTTCTCAGTCACATCTACTTTGTTACAAACTATGCCATTAACAACAGCTACATGAATTTTAGTGCATTTCATACAAGAATTTCATACTAGAGCAAAAAGATACCTTTAATTGCTGCTGAGGGACTTCATGGTTGTTAGTTCTAAAATACAGTTATTTAGGAACTAGAATAGTATGTCTATGACATTAAAATAGCCAAGTTTAATTCAGATATAAATGGAGAAAAAAACATTTAAATATTTTTAAAATCTTTTTAAATTGGAAATTTTTCAGATCTTTTAATCTGAGATAATTCCACAACACAGCCTGGAACCTTTTGGATAATTCAGAAGAATTTAAGTGATACTATAAAATATCCATATTTACAAATGTATTATTAAAAACTGCTAAGTGAAGTATTTTTTCCTAAAATATTATACTTTTTAATGAGTAGCAGACATTATGGTATTTATCAAATGCCAGAATTAAAGAGTGAGTCAGTGTTTTTCAACCATATATTAAATAAGGACCTTACCTACTGCTTTCTTTTTAATCCTTCTCTTGGTACAGGAATATAAAAAGACTGCACACCTTTTCAGCTAATGAAAAGAAAAAACTGAAACAAAACAAGACATCAATTCTTACTTGGTGGTAAATGAAAATAATTAAAACATCCTTCTTGCCATGTACACACAGAGTTTTCCACTACTAAGTGATTCTGAAGAGAAAAAAAGGAATTGCTGCTCATATACATGTTACCCAGTTTAAGCAAAAATGTTTATATAAGATTCATGCCAGTTTCAACTAAGTATTTATATACACAGGTTATTGTATTGTTCTTGTATTAGGTAGACAGTGCTTACCAAACTTCTAAACTTTTATCTTTGGGGAAAAAAAAGAGTTCCTTGTGCCTCTCTGTGTGCCATGAATTCATCTAACCCAGTGGATTTATTCAAGGAAGCGGCATACAGCTGGCTTCTCCAGCTCACTGCAAGATTGAAAATAATGGATGCCTCAAGCGCGTCCTCCATATTAAGCGTGGTCTTAGCCCTTTTTTTTCCTCCTGAGGTTTTAATTTCATCCTTTAAAATATTTTTAAAATGTTAAAAGAGGCAAGTTATTGTAATGTTCCAAAGTCTATAGGAAAAATTATTTTCAAAAATCCAGTGAGAAGTAAGTTTATTTTCCAGTCTGCTGAAGCATTTTCTCTAAGAAATTTTATACTTCAAGTTCTTTGGTAGCTTACATCATAACTGATAAAGTATTTGTATCTACCTTCATGCCCCCAAAATGTGATTACTGGTAAAAAAGTCCTAAAGGTGCAATGGAGATTTATAACTATTTATTTTTCCCGCAAATGATGAAACCACAAGTATTTGACAATTTCTAGATGAGCATATGAATTCTGATGATATTCTGTTCATATGTCAGGACCTGCAAGGAATTTTCTGGCATCTGTATGAATATCTTTCTATTGATCTGTTAAAATCCTTGAAGACAAAACAATGATCCAGGGTCCCTGAACACCTTCAGATATGGGAATAGAAAGTAAGAAAGAATTAGAACAAACTTCATTAGTAAAGTTGACTTTTATATATTTCCAAATGAACTACTTACAGTTTTATATTTGAGAACACATTGAGCAAAGGGCAAAGGGGCTTTCAGAGACTTACTACAAGATGGGTCTAGTTTAAAGGTTGTTTAGTCTCTGCCATGGTTGTGTAACATCTGGTCCAAAACACCTCAGGATTCAATCCCACTGCCACAGACCCTTGTTCTCCAGTTCCTGTCATATTTCTGGTACAAAGTAGCTGAAAGTTGTTAAATAGAAAAGTTTTCCCAAATTCAATGTTGTTGTGTAGTTTGTGTAATCCCTAAAATTATCTAAATTTATAAAACAATCATTTTTTTTTAATTTTTTGTTTTCACACTTTTAGCACATCTTCAAAAACTGCTTTGTAAAAAAAACAAACCGAAAACAAACAAACAAAAAATCATACTTTATCTTCTATGACTTTAGATAGACTTCTTTCTTCACTTCCTGGGGGAAGTATATCAGACATCTTTTAGACACTGCATATGATGGCACCTTTATTGATACAGACAATATCTTGCTGACTAATCAACATTACATTAGGCAGCATAATTTTATAATGCCTTCAAGAAAGGATATTTAGAAAATCAACCCAAGCCTACAGTTTTATCTTTCAGGTACTTACAACTATTTCCTTTTCTAACAGAAGAAAGGGCTGAAGAACAGTCCTAGACGGAAGGTGAATTAGCTTTAACCCTCTGATTTTGCAGAAGAGCTCTACTGTAGCTAAAATAAAAATGTCATGCTTGGAGTACTATAAAATTTATTAACAAAGCACAATGCTTAGGTGACACGGACATAGAAGCCCTATTGTTTTGTAGCAAATTTTCACGTAAAGAAGTATTTAGTAAAATAGTAAAATAGCCAATTCCTCTGTGGCTTGCCTCAATTTTGTGTGTAACACAATAGTAAGAAAGGCAATTGTCCCTTTAAAAACAATTTCAGGGTTATTAGAATATCATATAATGAGGTTGTTTTACATCTGTTCAATATTCTCACTTAAAATACAGATATGCTATCACCTCCATTCACCATAAACAGTTGCACGTAAAATGGTGTAAAGGTTAACTACATTTCCTTACATTTCCTTACATTCCTTCACTGCATTGCAGCAGCCACTGGGGTGCCCATGACATTTAAACACACTTTCTTTTCATTTGGCCCTTGAGAATACCCAAATTCCATCAAAGAAGCAAGCTGTAAACAAATTCACAGAACAATGAACTAGTTTAGCTATTTAGAAAGGTGAAGATATTAAGAGCACTAATACATTGTAATGACATAAAATCCATATGATGGAGAGGAAAATGATCATTAGCCAGCTAGACACATGGTCTAGTAGTAGCACAATGCAGTGCCTAATGGGGAGCCTCAGAGAGTGCCAAGGCAGCCATAGATCCCTAAGGAGGGAAATAGAGCACTAATGGGAATCCAAAATCTTGCTGACTGAAGCAGTGTCATTGACATGCTCAGGGAGAAATCAGTCTATTTTTAAAACCAATAGTAAGCATAAGAACGATGATGTAGGACCTTGGAGATACAAATGGTAAAAAGGAGTTTTAAAAAACAGGATGCCTGTTACTCTCCAAAGTAAATGTGTACTTTACTGTAGTGGGAATATTTGTATTTAGAAAATTTGCATATTAATAGTAGTGATTAGAATTAAAATGGTCTTCATTTGGATAACACGGTTTACAATTTGTCCCACAGAGCCTTCAACGGGGACATAACTTCATAAGGACTGATAGCTGTCATTTTCCTTTCTTCTGCATTTTCTAATTTCACCCACCAGTGGAACAAGAGGTGTTTTATTCATAAAGCAAGGTCACAGAGAGGATTTTCACAGCTTAATCTTGCATAACATTTTAACAAGCAAGACCACCCTCTATACCTGTTCTGTTTTTGTAATATTTTATCTCTCAGAAATATCTGTAGCTTCAGAATATCTGGTGAGTCATTTAACATGAACAGCTTTAATTAATTTCATACATACATAATTTTCATAGAGTCTGGTAAACCTATGTGCAAAACAACAACTTTATGTTGGCACAAGCCCATAAAATCTATTTCTTGTTTTCACTAATGTGTAGGATTTTGTTGGAGAACTAAATATAGCAGCATTCCCACCCTAGATGTCATATTTAAATTCCAGGCAGCCTGAGCATTGCATTGCATTCAATACAGTAAAATCGCATCTTTGATTTATTGTGAAGCTGCTTACAACCCTTTATAGGAACATTCTTCGGATTAGACAGTAAAGTCCTTGGACCTGTCCACCATTCAGTAACACAGCTGCTGTGTCTCCTCAGAAGTTCCCAGTATTTCATAACTTCACTCCCAGAAATACTCCTTGGTCATTATCCATGGGAATGGCAGTTCTGTGGACAAAACTCTGTAAAAACACGTGAAGGAATCTGAACAAACATGACACTTCTGGGGAAAAACTTCACTCCTATGGCCAGGGAAGCAGAAAGTTCCATTCTCCAAAGAAATTCATTTTCTGGGAGTCTGAGATCAAAATCATCTACAGTGGCTTCTGCTCCAGCATTATCAGTTTAAAGCAGCGGCAGAATTTTCAGACCTGTGCAATCAATATCCCACCCAGAGGACCTGTACCTGAGAACAGGTGGAACAGCTCTGTAGAAAAATGAGCAGGGAAGACTATCATCTTTGTCACCAAAGGTGTGGTTCTGAAGGACAATGATGATTTCTCCTCTGAGACCAGCTCTATTATTTTTTCTCTTTGTGTTTTTTTTCTCCAGGGACCTGCAGAAAACCTGGAAAAACAGGTAAATGGAGGCAAGAGAACACAGCTTTGATTCTGGAGGATCTGGGTTAGTTCCTGCAGTGTGAATTACTGTTAAGAAGACACACAAATAAATTTCTGGTGATATGATCTGAGGTAGAGTATCTGGACTGTTTGTGATTCACCTTTAAAAAGAGGCTTTTACTAAACACACTAAAGTGCAGTTTGTGTTCCACCTAAATTATGGGTGAGAAGAACAGACATCTCAAAACCCCAGCACTATTTTCTGTTAGGTCACACAAGAACCACTTTAGCAGAACCTTCAGGGAGTGACATCAAACTAGTTGCTTAAGGATAAGACAAATTCCCTTAAGCATAGACAGAGTAATTTAGAAAAACAATATAATCTTTTCAGATCTCTTCTTGGTCTCTTTCCTGCAAACTGTCTGGCTTGCAAGACTCATGAGTAAAAGGGGCAATAAAATCAGATAACCCCTGATTCATATATTAGATTCTTATAGAGCTGTCTTTGCAGTGAATTTCCTATTGGAACCATGCAGCGAAAAGAATCTGTCTTTAGACCATGCATAACTTGTGACAGCAAAGTCTCTGCATGTTTGATAGACATAATTTGCTGTTTTTCTAACATCTGAAGTCAGAATGTCACATCAGAGTGACAGTTTCATTGTACTTACAGCTAAATTAATACAGAAAGTAAACAACAAACTGTTAGGCTGAAAGCAAACAGAACATGTTTGCTATCCTCTCACCAAGCTCCAAATTAGTATTTTTAAATGCCAACAAATAAGGCACACATGTAATGCAGTTAAAGATGAATCAAGACTGACCCATCTTATGTTCCACAGAATTTTGTTGAGCTGTCTTCCAGTGTTAATTGAGGTTTTATATAGCAGATTTTTTCATAATAATTTTCTGTAATTATTATTCATATGTCTTAAACTAGCAGATGATATAATAAATGGATTAATTATTGTGACCATGGTACTTAGAACCACAATGCTGAGCGTTTCAGAAGTGCTGATGTTTTGATTAGATTGGTGGGGAGAAAAATAATAAAATTACATAGGTATTTTCTTACTGAATATTATTCTTTATCATAATATGGAACTGTATGCATAAGGTGCTTAGCTATCATCTTCAATAAGCTGATCACAGATTTAGACAGAAGACTACTTCCATTTAACTCTTCCAAAGTCCTGAAACAGCCACACTTTTGACATTTCTAAGACACAAATAATTCTTACTAAAAATAATGCTGGAACTCCAACAGTTCTTTTTGGACTACCAATATCAAGTTTCAATTGTACAGGTTTTTCTTCTTAATTCTAAATGTTAAAATTAGAAACTAAAAATGCAAAGAAATTTTTGCTGGTGTTTTTTTTAAACTAAAATCCACCTGATTGTATACTGATGTGGCCACAAGATATGATACGATATGATATGATATGATATTTATTATATTTATTATATTTATTATATTATATTATTAATGTTGTCATTATAATTGTTGTAGTTGTTGTTGTTATATTCATCCAAAAGGAATCCAATTCATGGCATTCTGTCTGCAGCAGGATCTAATGAAGATAGTTCTACTGCCTTTTGGAAACAGGGCCCTGGCATTGAATATGTAATTTCTGATCAAACTGGTAACACCTTGAAATATCCAATATCCTAAAATAATAAGTATCCTCTAATAACTTTAAAATATTAAGGAAAGCCTTTTAGATCATTGGTATGTGTCTTCTCTGCTTACACAAATATAATCATCCATGGGATTATAAGTCATGTTGCAACTTGTCCTCTGTAGAACTACAATTAGAAACTGATGAATATGAATAGGTTGTCTGCACACAAATTCACCAAACAAAATGGCAACTTCTTACCATTTGAAACTTCACTTAAGCAGGTTTTATTTCCGTTCTGGATAAATTGCAAATTTATAGTGATATAAAATTTATAATGAAGTTCACACAAAGTTATTGACTAATGTACCTATTTTCTTGAGTGACACTGTTCAATACATGCAAAAATGTTGAAGAAATGACTACTTATTATTTCCAATAAATACTCTGGAGATCATCTCTCTAGCACTTTCCCTGTTTTCTTCTCCATCAAGAAAACTACTTCAAGGTTTAACAACAAAAGGAAACTTTCAGCAACTTCTACAGATATTAATTTTTTCCAGATTTGATAAGGAATTTGCAACTATTAAAACACTTGCAATTTTATATATGGTAGAGTTTTTGGGATCTACATACAGAAAATAAATATCTCATTGATTTTTTTTTTTATTAATCAGAGAGGTCCAAAACTATTTATAAAGCAATTTCTCTTAAAGGCAGCAAAGTGATTGGATAAGTTATCTATATGCATTGCCTCAGCAGAAACTTACTGATTGCTATGCATAAAACTACTGTAAGTGTAGAACAGGATACACAGACTAAAATACCTACTTTTTGGAAAGTAGAACTAAGAATTCTCTGGAAGTCAATCAAATAATTTAAAAAAAACCTGTATAGAACCAGAGTATTGTTTGAAAAAATTGCAACTTTCAATATTTAATTTTTCCTTAAATACAACCAAACATTTTGTAAGATTAAAGGTGCTGAAAAAATATATTCAGCCTATTGCAAATATTTGAAATTTAGGTGCTGTATCTTTCATTTCACTTCTGCACTTGTCTTAGAATATAGAGATAAATTACATCTATTTCAAGACTAATTTGGAAAAAACCTGAGCTGAACAATAAATAAATCAAGCAAATTATTGAAAATTTAAATTAGGTCTTCCAAGCCTTCAAATGAAAATCATGCTCCTCCTGGAAACTCTGGTTGATGATCCATAACTACCTCTGTGTGGGGGGGGGTGGAGTGTGTGTGTGTGTGTGAAGGAAGTGCAAGGGAAACAACAAATACACTCAGCAGCTCACAGCTAGCACAGAGACGTTTCAAAACATGCAAAGAGGAAAACGGGATCACTGTGTGTAGATTACTATTTGTTATATTAGGAAGTCCTCTACCTAGAATTCAGCCAGCCACATTTATCAAGACAAGTCTAATGCTACTTAGTTATAAATCAGCCATGTATCAGAATCCATGTAGAATAGACTGTCTTCAAGCTGGTACTGCTTGTTTGTGATTGTGGGAGTCCTCAAAATCATACTTAAACTCATTGCCTTAATTAATTGATCGAGGTGTATGGAAACAGGATGCAAAATCCTGAATGCAGAAACTGTTGCAAAATTCAAAATACACCGAGTTTTGTCTTAGAATCTCAAACATACTCCAAGAAGAAGTCCAAAGCCTTATGCAATTCCCATATATCATTGTCTTTCTGGGAGCATAGAAATGACAATGCAATTCGGAAAATTGCATACGTTTAGCTTCTCTGGTTTAGTAGTCTTCAGAAGTTGTTAGCAGTCAGTCTGCACTCAGGAAAAGTGAGTAGTAATGCCCACAATAGAAATTTGACTCAATTTCTATGGATTTTTTCCAAGGATAACTCAACTAGTCTCTTTCCCATGGTCCAAGGAACACCTCTTGTCAGCTCTCACTTGTTACAGAATGATTATGTCCTCAAGAAGACTTGTGACATCAAAATGTGTGTGTGCACACTAATTTTGATGTGTCTCCAAACCAATGACAGATTTCCACTTGTAAATGTGCATTGCAAGTAAATATGGGATTTAGTAAATGAAATATTTGTAAGAATTGCTAGCATTATGGAGCTCACATCTGCTTTCAACTATCACAAATCATTTGTAGTGTCAGTTGTTTGGTTTGTTCCTAAGTTTTAATTCAGAGCCTTCTTCTGGCTCAGCTTAGTGCATGAAGCAGGCTTGCATGCCAAAGCTGTGATTAACTTTATGGATGTAGTGGAATTATGGAAATGCATCATGCAAAAGTGTGTACTTGCCAAAATTATTCCATGACCTTGTGCTTTGCTGAGTTTTAAATAATTCAGTGATGTATTGAATGAATAAATTTGTGCTGCTTGTTAGTCTAAACAGTCATGCTTTCACTTTCCTTGCCATTTTTAATAAAGCCTCACTTTCTAATATTCATGAAATATTGCATTTCAATTAAATTACATACATATTGAGGAAATAGTTTTCCCTAAGCTGTTTAGTGTTGACACCAACTGTCATTTGCCTTTTCTTTTTGTATAATAACCATGGAGGTTTTATATACAGGCAATATAAAGCACTGTCACACTTTAATAAGAAACTTTTTTGATCTTATATAGCACAAGAGGGAATAAACCTAAGCTATTAATAAACGTAAGCTATTAATGTAACTTAAAAAGCATATACTCAGTCCAAGCTTAAGTTTTCCATTCCAGTATTTCAGGTGCTCAGTAAGAACCACAGAACTCAGGTCTTTGAGCTGGTTCAATTTGAGCAGAATATGGTTTTAAAGTGCAAAGGTAACAGAAAGGCCAGATTTAAAAGGTTGGTATTTTAAACAAGAAAGGAAGGAAAGGAGTATGCAAATATAAATTTGTACCACGCTGAAGAAGCAAAATACTGTTCTCCAATATGCCATTATTTCATTGAAAGTAAATTGATTAAAGTTATTTTGGCTAAGGGTATTTCCCTTTTAAAATGGGACTTCTATCACTTGCTTATTTATAAGAAGTGAACATTTTCAAATTAAAAGTAATGAAGTGACAGAATGAGAGAAAACAGCCTCAAATTGCACCAGATGAGGTTTAGATTGGATATTAGGGGAAAAAAAATCACCAAAAGGATTATCAGGGATTGGAAGAGGCTGCCCAGGGATATGGTGGAGTCACCATTCGAGGTGATATTTAAAATACATGGATATGTGGCGCTTAGGGACATGGATAAGTGGTGGGTTTGGCAGTGCTGGGTTAATGGTCTGCTTCAATGATATTAAAGGGTTTTTTTCAACCTCAAGAATTGTTTCTATGATATGGTCCTATCCAGTCTACCTGGTTAATTCCCCACCATTTGGCAAAAATCAACAACAATTTTCTACCAAGACCAGAAAGACCCCATGAAGTACATATTGCACATCACCCTCTATGACTGATGTAAAAAATTTGTTACAGAGCTGAAACAGAGCCTCGTTCTCAAGTGAAAGCTACAAAGGCTTCTCTGATTTCAAGATACAAACCATTGCTACAGCTCAGCTGTTGCAGATAGCGGGTACCATGCGGATACCATGGAAGTTTATTCCCAGAGTGCAAATGAATATATTTTGTGGGACAAAAAGCAAATATTAAAAAAATGCTACATTACACATATTCAAAAGGCCAGTAAATGTCTCACAACTCTAATTTGTCATTTCTTGCTGTTTTCAAGTAACAAGGGCATATGTGTTTGCAAGCTTCACCTGACAGATAAAGATTTCTCATTAATATTTGTAATGAAATGCACATAGTCAATACAGGGGATCTCCAGCAGTCTTAACTTTAAATTTGCCCTAAAATACTGATAATCTCCAGTGAAGAAATCACCAACCCCATTTGTCATAATGTTTTCAACAAATTATCTCAAGCTGTTCTGTTCCCTCAGTGTGACTAAGAGGCCACAAATGCTTGCCCTGAAGCACTGATCATCAGGCTTAGAAAGACAGTGGCAGAAGTACTGTAAAGAGATAGACAAAATGAAGTACATTACAGCAGCAAAAATTTCTGATTCCATAATTGAAACTATTTTGAAATATATAGAAGAAAGTTTTAAATAAACACACCAAATATTAATTTCTTAGAGTCAGTCTTAGGAAAACAGATTGTCTGCAGCAGAAATACTCAAATTACCAGTTCAGAAGTTTAGAGTGAGACAGATCAAGAGCCTTCTCAAAATTCTTCTGTTTCATGATTTTGGGAAAATATGGGTGTTTAACTGTCATGTAGTTTCCTATTTAGGTGTCCCTGACACAGTTACTTATGTGATAGATGAAAGAAAAGATGCACAAAAACATTATTTTTCCGGTCCTAACTCCACTTTAGCTTCCTGCAGGTAAAGGGGAACATTTTAGTTGACTTTAGCAGGTAGAAGTGCTCAAAACTGAAAGAAAGAATTGTGATTCGTGCTGCGTTCTTCCACTTTTTCTAAAGCATAATGTCATTTTATAAACAATGCAATCTTAATATCAGAAATTCTATCTGGACTATGACAAAGGTATGATTTTTATTTTAAGCAGAAGTATTTCATTCCAAATTAATAGGATATCTATCAATATTTAAAACCAAAACAATACTAAGAGTATACCTAAGGGTATAATTAGATTAAAACTGAAGGTAAAATTTGTTTTTTCCCTTGAGATCACAAATTTGAAGGATTTTATAATCTGCCTTAGTCAAAATAGTAATTTGAGCTCAAACGTTATTTCCAATCTTTTATGATTCTATATTAGTCATTAATTTTACATTCAATTATTATTAACCCTTAAGTACTTCCTTATTATCCAAATACAATAACTCGTATGCCATCATAGTTACACAAGAGATTAAAACCTTACAAGAGTTACTGTGATCTCAAAAACTAATAGTCATTCAGGTTATTTTTAAAGAATTCTTAACAATTTCTAATTTTCACTATATGTTAGGGGTTTCAAAGCCAGTATATGTCCTTTAATCACCGATGGAAAAAAAAAGTTAAAACAATTAAGAGAGACAAACCAAGAAAACACATACTTAAAGAGCTAACCTTAAAGACCAGATACTGGTAAGTCACAGCATTAATGTTTAAGACTAAAACACCGAGTCTAAGCCTATCCTTTTCTTTCAGTCTTCTTTCAGTCTTTGTATACATCACTGAGAATGCAAAATTAAGTGACATAAATGTCTTGGTGTATATGATCATTTTTGTGTACTGTAAATTCTTTTGTATGAGTACTCTGGAGTGGAGTGTGTGCCTTTCCCTCTCTTTGGTTACAGACTCACTGTGCATAATGCCTACAGCAGCTCCCCTCAGCCTTTCTGTGCTGCCCTCCATTAAAATATCTGTCAAACATTCAATGCAGTTTTGCCTGGTGTATGGGCTGATGACACCCAAGCACTGGGCTATGAAGATGTATGACAAAAATGCACACTGAGTACCCCAGGCACGCAGATTCTTTTCAATTCCTACACTGTAACTCATGGCACTCTATTATGTTAGTGCTGTCCTCCGACTTCCCTGTGCTACCCACAAGCTGTAAAAAGCAACAACGAGTTACTGTGCATAGTGTGAAACATTAAAGGCTCTGATGTACTGAGGCAGTGCAGAGAAGCAAGGGAGATCAGCTGGACATGGGGACACAGAACACAGAACAGACGAGAGCAGGCTTTGGGAGATCCTGAGGCTGTAAACAACTCCCCATGCATACTGAGACCTGGACACATCTGGTTTTAGGGACAACAAAGGGAACAAAGAAATCATATCAACATAAGTACAAGGCAATACATGTAGTAAAATTGGGTGTTATGTAAAGCTCTGGACAGATGAAGGAGGTAGGTGCAAAAGCAAGTTGATGAACAATAGAAAATGATCCCTAGTGGATCCTGAAGGGAGGAAGAACAGTTCCTTGACATGAATCTCATATGCCTCATATCAAAGAACTTCACATGTTCCCTTCACATGTTCCTTTTATGTTGCTGTCTACCAGTATGAAACTCCCAACATTATGTATGGCTCAGAGCTGCTGGAGAAGGATGAGCATAGCACCAGGAAAAGGGGTACAAACTAAGTTTCTGAACTATATCCTACATGGATGTGTTCTTCCTTGTTCACTTGAAATTATACCTGAACTAGTTATGATTCTTTCAGTAGAATATTAATGTTTCAGTTAAAATATTTTTAATAAATTCTTGGCTTTATATCTTACATCTGCTTGATGTGTTTCCTGTGTTACATATGTTCACAAGCTCCAGAATGGAGGGGCTATCTGTATTACACAGATATCATTTAAGAATGTTTTATTCATACTTTTTAATTTTTCAGTTAATATTGAGATGTTCCAAAAGCCTGCAAATGGTCTGGCATCACATTTTTATGGCAGTCACATCTTGATTGTAGCATTTCCTATGGTGTAGACTAATAAGAGATGCTTCCTAAGGGATACTGGAGGGATCTTCGCAATTTTTTTTCTATCGATCACTGCTGGAAATTTTGTGTATGGAGGTAAGATGAGATAAAAGACCACTTCCTTTGATAGCAGAGACTTCAAAAAGATCATTCTGATTAAAATATCTCTGATGCCAGAGAATGTCAAATGTTTCTGTAGCTCGCTTTGACTTCATAGAGTTGCATTTTTATAATGGAACAAAAAGGATGAAGGAAGCCCATCTGAAGTACCTGTATTTTATGAAAAAAAAATCCATATGCCTATAAACTAATATGGATTGTTAAGTCAGGAATTTTATTTAAGATCTGGGTTGTACTAAAATAGAGGTTGCTTTGGAAATGGAATAATGCCATCAATTTTAATTGTAAAATATTATATAATAATAATATATTATAATCAAAGCACAATGTTGTACTTCATATAGGTGCTTTCCAAAGTATGATTTTGCAGTTACTCAAATCAGAGAAAGGGATAAATATGTCAAGAAAGGTGGCAGCAGTGCCAAAGTTAAATTCTGACATATATATCATGATTGTGGTGGATTTGTAGAACACATAAGACCCAAGGTGATATTTGCTTGTAACTCAAGTACGTGTAAAATGAATATTGTGGCATGGTGGCACATGTAAAGTCAAGTTCAATATGTTCGCTTTCATGATGTTCAAGTAAGACACTTGAAAGGATTCAGAATGAATAATAGGCATAAAAAGAGAAAAAGGTTTTTGTATTTGATGCTTTTCAGTCCTCAAACATAATCTCAATATTTGTTCAAATTTCTGTTTTATTTACTAAGATAAGCACAGATAGGACAAGGTACAATATAACTGATTGACATAAAGTGTGAAGCCATTAATAAAACATGATGGAGAATGTAGCATCTTAATCTCTTACTGTTTGGAGAGGTACAAATTCTACTGACATGTCACTTGTATACTGGAGTCCCACAAAAATGGCAGAAATGCTATCTGAGAATTCTCACATTTTGTGTTATCCCTGCAAACCGGTGTATGGGGTTGAACCATGACAGCATCTGTAGCCTTTGGTGCACAGTGGAGGATATTTGGCCCTGTCCCTTAATAAAGTATAAGTAAGAACAGCTTTACCAAAGCAGGCCAAAGGTCTGCTGGATCTACCACCCAACAGTGGCCACTGGAAGAGACCCAGGAATGTACACAGAGAAACTTCTCCAGGCTACTTTCCCAGTCTCTAGTGACTCTACATTCAAGATACCTTCAGCCCAAAATACACAAATTGCAATATTTTTCTTGGCATATATTTCTCAGTTTTAGTGTTTCTCAGTCCATGTGGTATATGCTGAAAGAACAAACCAAAAACAACTTCCCAAAGACACACTTATCTGATACCAACAAAAGAATGTTTGGTTTTAGTGGTAATTTCTTCTCTACGTTTCAGTGAATTTTAATTTTCAGTGTGGAACATGTACTCTACACAGGACTGTTTTCAGTTGAAGTGTAATAGCTTGTTTGTCAGAGCACTTTTAAGAGACATATCTAAGCATGTTCATATACTTGCTTACGTTGAATATTGAAGTTAGTAATTGACTCTCATCCATGTTAGGATGACAAAAACCTTCAACATACATACAAAATCATGCACAACTGCAATCTAAAATCCATGGGCACAGTAAAAAACAAACAAACAAAAAAAACCACCCTATTTTAATTAGATACCCATTCAGTTTCATCATTTGAACCTACCTATTTCTTTCCTGAATTTGCACTTTTCATCTTAAGATAAAATAATAGAAAATAATTGGCTTGCCAAAAAAAAAAGAGCATATTTTAAAACCATCCATGCTGACAAATTCTATGAATTATTATTTTTAAAACTCAATCTTATGCTTTTTAAATTCAATAGCATATATTCAGTTTATTCCAGGGGAGTAAGAGCGAGCCCTTGATTCATTCATTCATTCATTTGCATATAATCTAATAGAGCTACATGCTTTTGAATATAAAGTAAAAGAAATCTGTTTCTTTTTACAGTAACACAGGATAAAGGACTCCCAGGGCAAAGAACTGATGAATAAGTTAGCTTGTCAAAGATTACTGTTGGAAAAAAACATCCCTTAAAGTCTTCTAGAGAGGGCAGTCCAGAAAACATTTTGTTTATGAACTCTGAATGTGCACTCTGTGCATACAAAGTTCTCAAAAGTGATTCTCGGTGTGACACCAATAGCTTGTGATCCATTCATAGATATAAAAGCCTCTGGTCTATTCTTTGGCCCAACAGAAAATGACATTCTGCTTAGACATAAAAACTAAATTAATAAAAACTATCGCATCAGGCCAGAGCTTATCTGGCTCTATCACTTCAGCCTGCCCCAGGAGTGGGTCACACCCCAGGAGCAGGATGACCCGAGGTGTGACTAGAGTACTCGCTCTACGGCTTTTTGGCTGTCAGTCTGTGCTCTGAGGAGGCAAGGATGAGAGGGAGATCTTTTGCATGGGATAATAGAGGATTTATTGCTCTGGGGAATCTTGGGGGCAAAAGACAGAAAATGCAAGCATGCAACAACTGAAATAGGGAGGTGGTTCAAAGGGAGGGTACAAAGCATCAGCTAATCAGAGATATCCTGGGGAGGGTAAAAGGCAGGGTTCACAAAATCATCCGATGAGGAAGGTAGGGGGGGAAAGTTGGGTCACATTGACTAATCAAGCGTCAAAGTTTAGGGGATTTCCAAAGTGGAATTCCAAGCATGTGGTGGGCCTAAGACAGACTGACAGAGACTCAGGGTAGATTGACAGCATGGGGTGGGAGGGTCTCATTTGCATCAAACCATCAACTTAGGCAATAACAGAACATGCCATTAACAAGAAACACATTGCAACAATAAACCAAATGATCTTTTTTTAAAAACTTCAGCTAGATCAAATCAAGATTTTATATTCTTTTATTTAAGTGTGCGAATACAAGCACAGAATTTAAGGAGTGGAACATCTATCATTATGCTGAAAACAACCCAAGTAAGCACTTAGACCACAGCCTGTCTTTTAGCATGTGAATGAAGCTACAGAAACTGAAGTTAGTCTCTTGCATAAACATTTGTCTCAGTCACATCTAAAAAATCCCCACAAAAATTAGGTGCAAGAATAACAGTACTTTATGACTTTTTCATAAAGCAAACCAGAAAAAAATGAAGTGTAAATTTGCATCTGTAATTCATTTTTCAGAAAGTAAACCTATATTGGAAAAAGTCACATAAAGGGGTGTTAGTTCTACTTAACCTCAAATTAAAAATGGTGGCTAAGGTTGCTGGAAATTGAGTTACACAGATTATTTAATACAGACTGGTAAAATTATTTTAAAAATCTCAACAATACAGATCAGTAAGGGATTGAAAATCACCTGTAAATAGAAAAATACTGGTCAGTTAAAGAAAAGAAGAAGAGGAAAAACATTTAACTTTCACTTCTTTGGGATTTCATAAATAGAAGTAAATAAATAAATGTGGTTTGAAAAATAGAATTTTAGTCCAATATATTATGTGGGGATTTCTCATAAAGGAAGCATTGGCCCATTCCTCCTATTTGAAACTATTCTCCACCTTTTAGATACCAAGTACATGCTCTGTCTTTTGAAGGAGCACTGAAGGATATAATTAAGATGAGATGCTCAGTGATATCCTGGACAAGCTCTGCTGATTTTTCCAAATGGTCTATATTAGTACTGAAGAGGCAAGGAAGGTCTCTATATCAGCTAGAGCTGGGTTTTTTTTTCATTTTTTGAGTACTATGTATTATTTTTCCATCAAAATATTGCATTATAAGGAAGACAAGTAATGCATCTACAAGACTCTAGACATTAACCTTCTTATAAATGCTTCTTATAAAAAAACATATTGAACTTTAAACCCAGAAAAATAAGCTGTGTTGAAATTAAATTAACACACCAAAAAATCCATAAAGAACCAAATCAGGTGTTGCCTAGCCTAGCCATGTCCACAATACTTTATATTTTATCTGTTTTATTTCTATACAGATATGTGTGAATTTCAGCCAAAGGGTGAAGAAGTAAATTAATATAATTCTGTCCTGGCTCCAGTAATCTCTCCCTAAGAGCATGCCTTCTACGTCTTTTTGCATTCTGACTCCTCAGTTCTATCACTACCCACACACACACACAAACTGTCCCCCATAGTTTGCATTTATTTGAAGCTTTTAATCCTCACCTCTGAATGACTCTGAAGCCTGTTTATCTTCACTGCTGTTCTGAACTCCTTTATTTTCTCCATTTCTTCACCCATTTACTCCTACCCAAGCAGCCCCCTTGCCATTCCTATCATTGTGCCTTTTGTGTCAAGCACTGGAAGTGTTTTTCTTTTTCTCAAAAGATATTGGTCTGTTATGAAACCCACTCATAAAGAAGTTGCTAAATCTATATGCACAGTCATACCTGTAAATATGTATGCCAATCTTGATAAATTGTCTGTCTCCTGCAGAATCAATGCATTGAACAATATTGATAGATTAGTAGGTATGCTCTTGGACAAAGAGTTTGTCTCCTCCCTTCCTCTCCCATTTTGTATAGAAATAAAAATTACAGTAGCATTCAACTGATAATTATATACTGACTTAAAAGGAGTCACCCCAATGTGCCCTAGAAATTAGTCATAAAAAGGATTATTCATATATTGCCCTAACATGTCACTCAGCCAGAAGTGATGCCTGAGTTAACTGAAAGTATTGATTTGTTACCCTGAAATTATTTTTTTTTTTTTTCCAAAAGTCGTTCATAATGTATTCCAAAGCACCAGTCACAGAAGACAGAGCACTTCAGCTTTAATCAGCACTCAAGTTCCCCCCTGCTCTTCTGGCATGCTATCATTCATAGATAACTAAAGACAAAAGTATTTTCAGGAGCCCTTGAGGAGTGCATGGCTGTGTCTTTTAGAGTCTGCTCCACAGAGGAGAGCAGCTTTTAACTGGATGCAGCTTAACCATCGTGGGCATGTGAGGATATCTCAGGGTTCTTGGGGATAAAGTTTCAGCAGTAGGTCAAATAACAGTTCAAGAAATGATTAAGAAAACACATAAAAAATCTGGACCACAGACTTAGCTCCCAAATACATCTGCCTGCAGTAAAATAATCTTGTGAAGAGAAATCATCTTTTACATAGGACTAAATATTTTTTTACTAGGTCCCATGGGGTCTAGACTGATGACAATACTGAACAATAACAAATTGTTCTCTTTAACTCCCATGTGCTGCTTTGTTTAGTGATTTTCTCGGTAATGAAATAAATTTATGTCTTAGTGTTTAAACCCTGCCTTTTTGGGTCCTAATATCCAAACTTGCAATCTTAAGTAAAACACATATAAGTTAAATTCTCCCTATGGGAAGAATTCCATATCGGAAATTTAGATACCTTATTTTGGACTTTGTAAAAAATTTTAATAGTTGTTCTCTGTAGTGTTTTTCTCCAAGCTCTAGTCTCCCACTCATCAAAAAAGTGTGCCTAGTTGTAGAGTGCCATGAGGTTTTTTGTGTATACCCTGAGTTTCTATCCATGGAAACACATCATTAACAGAGACTGGAGAAAGGTACCAAGTCATGGAGTAAGGACCAGGATCCACATTGAAAATAGATGTTTTGCCTACACTGCAAAATGCAGCTTAGTCAAGGTTATTTTTGAAGCAGTGAGCACAGATCTCTGACACAGGGAATGAGCATCTCCCCGAAACACAGCTCTGGCTAATTACTGCAGTGAGAATGGGCATTTTGGGAGCCTGAGAGACAGCTGAGAAAACTTCTTTTAGTGGCTTATCTATATCTGTGTCTTCCTGATCATTCAGATCAGAAGCTACAATTGGCAAACATGATTTTAGCTTCCCAAAAAGCCAGAAGCTAAAAGCTGACTTAATAGAATGTGTGTTATAGTCAGTGATATTTCTCAGGACAAGAAAAATTTACAAGAAATCATAAGCTTTGCAGCAGGCTCAGTCTGGTCATTGATCAGGTGTTTCTGGATCACAGACCTGTCTACAGTGATAATACAGCAGTATTCAGCAAACAAGGAACTCACCAGGTGCATACATAACCTAACAGCTTTGAAAATAAATCTTTGATATTAACAGAAAATACTTCTTTCCGATGAATATTTGCTCTGTGGCAATGCATATCATGCTAATTTGACATTTATTCAACTAAAAATTATTTCCTTTATCACGATAGTAAAAGTACAATCATAGTTATTCATATTAGAAATTTCTTTTTATAATGTAAACCCAAATGATAACTTGTTTAAACATGCCATAAAATAACTTCTGGCCTATATACCAGGTTTTCTTAGTCATTTTGAAGTAGGATAAAATCATAAATGATAGTTAACAAAATTATCCAAGGCAAATCTATTTCTTTACATTCTTACTACATCTTCACTCATTCCCAGACACAGACTTCCAGGTCAGGGAACACTGTCAGGAATGAGAACAATATGTGAATATTATATACTAAGCTATAATGTGAATTTGTATCATGTATATCTGAGTCCATAGTTGTCCTGATTCTGAATTTCACAGTTTTCTGTGAGTCAGTCAGAGTCAGCACAGGATAAGAACATGATTATCATCGTCGCACACTGGAAAAATTGCTCTTTGATGCTGCTCCTGTCCTGGTTACCTCCTGCCCAAGAGTGGATTCAATTGTGAATTCCCCTGACAGTTCCACAGAAACAAATAACAGCAGTTTCTTGTTAATTTCCTTGGAGGCAAATTGAAACAAGACAAACTTCAGTCAGTACCTTGAACCCCAGCTTGATGGCAGTAGGCAGAAGTTAAAGCCCAGCATTTGAACATCTAATGCATATATAATGGTAGACAGAGAGGTTTGAATCACTGAGGTTTGAAAGTTGCATCACTCATCTTTGTATGTCTTGAAACATTCTTGAAAAGAACATAAAACACCTAGGAAAACAAGGATGCCAAGAAGCTGTGTTTTTACATAGTTAAACTCACAAACCCTGATACAGTTGGATCCTTGTTTTAATTTTTTGCTTGGTTTTTTATTTTTTCTTGTTTGTTTGTTTTTAACTGCAGCAAATAAGCACATAACTGCATCTCCACACACAGACTTTATGTTTTCTGGTTAGGACACTTGTATATATTACAGAGAGCTGGCAGTCAATGACAGAAAGTGAGAGAAGGGAAGAATTTCTGATATACCCTAACATAAATCACTTACCACTTATTTCAAATATTCAGCTTCCTTGAAGAAAATGAACAGTGTCTGATTATTCCTAATGACAAATTATTCTGTAACACTGAAAGAAAAATGTAAAAGCACAGGTAGGTAATTATTCCTTAAAAGCAATCAGACTAACATTTATAAATGACAATGTTAATCACAAGCATTCACTGTAAGAGAAAAAAAGTGATGAACTAGAGCAAATGGTTTTTACCCATGTGGTTACAGGGTCAGCAAGCAGAAATTCTCAGAGTACAATTTCTTATTTAGAATTACATAACTATCCATTTTTTTTTTTAGCTCTATATGCTTTCAGTTCTCTTTCAAAGAGATTTCTGCATCCAAGTGCCACTTCAAGGTGATTACTCTCCATTCTAACAGTGAAGATGTAAAACTTTACATGGTTACTAATGCAAACTTTAGGAAGTGCGCTTGTTTCCAGATATTTACATTCTTTGGCTAACCAGTATAATGCAACAGGTTGGAAAAACAACCAAAAAAAACTAACATACTGTATGAAAAATATTTGAAACCAATTTTTTCCCCCTCCTCCTTTTCAAATCAAAATTACTTTGGTGTTTTCATCTATTATACTGCAAATAAGTAAGGTCAGGTAGATAGCTAAGTATAGTGCAGAAGTGTCTCTAGCTAAACAGCAAGTTTTCACTGATGTTATTTTCATATCTGTATTTTGGCAGATGTGCCAGGTTCAAAGGTGATAGTTTCACAGCTTACTAAGCGAGTTGCAGAAATTAAAGCATGTGTAACAGAACTGAGGCAATGCACCAACAACAACCTAAAAGCTTTAAAAGTTAGAACATAATTTTGAATTGCAGACCTTGAAGATCTTTCAGATAGGTTAATGATAATAACAGTGTTAGAAAAATACTCTTCTGTGAAGACAATGTTCCCTTTATTACTCATTTTTCCTAGTCAAAAAAATGCTGGCAAGGAAACAGCTGTTATGGTGATGGTAGCAGAAGACTAACCAAGCTTGTGAAACTGTCTTTTCATTTATGTCATCACTGCTGGTTAATTATCATTGCAGAGAATTTTTATTTCAGACATATAGAAAATTGGCAGTTTCTAATAAAAAGTTATTCTCTAACAGAAATTTTCCTGACACAATGAACAATTTTTGTATGAATTTGAAATGTTTTTAGTACCAAAACTGTAAAAAATCAGCGTTATATCAGCTTTCCAGCACTTAAAACAGAAAGGTTAGTAAACAGTATAAAGCACTTTATTATAGAGCTTTTACTAGAATAGCACAGGCAAATATTTGAGACAAGAGTGATGATTCCATGCCCTTAAGAAAACTAAAGGACAGCAAGTGATTTCTATGTGCATTGCACATGAATTGGCATAGTTGGAGCTGCTGCTTTTGCAGGGAATGAAGGACCACTCCAGAGACACTAAACAGGGTTTCAGATGTATATTCATATACCTTTAGGGACATAAAACTCTAAAAATAACTGACAAAGTGACTGAGAGTGTCTCTTGAAATATCTGTCTATTTTGCTTGCATGCTTAGCCAACCGGAAAAAAGGGAGCTGTGAATCAAAAGCTATGAAGCCGCAGTTATTTTGAGAAGGGTGTTAACCATGACTACAAAGTCTCTGCAGTACATTTGCCTCATGTGCAGCAGCCTTGCATGAGCTCTTGGCTCCTATAATCCTGCAAACACCAGGGTCACTCACACTGGATGAGTCAGGCAGACCTGCCAAAACTAGAATGAGTTTGTTTAATCACATCCTACTTCATGGTTCTTCCATTGCTCTAAACAATGTAAAGACAGACAGGACTCTAGGCAACACAACCTTCTATTAACATTACCTGAGTCATAGAATTAATCCCCAAACATTGGCATAATATCTGCATCCCAAAATGTTAAGAGGAAGTAATGAGGTAGAAAAAAGATAGAAAAAACATTACTATAAAGGAAAGGACAATAGATAGTTTATTTAAAATAGATAAATAACTGAGTTATGGATACACACCAAGTTACAGATTTGTGCTGCCACTGATTGGCAGGAAATATAGAGACACCAAAAAACATTCCAGCTAAAAGTTCTGAATGCAAATGAGCATCAATCAATAGATGCACTAGATACTTCTACCATGGATGAGGTAATTAACCATTCTGAATAATTTAGCATTGTATCAAGAGTCACTTTGAAATAAACCCCTTTACATTTCATTAAACAGCAGCAGCCACTTAATGATGAACTGTTCCTGCTATAACTATTTTAATTTCTGGGATAACAAAATAAATAGAGAATCCTTGATCATGACTAATACTATTTTAATTATGTGACAACTCATAACTTGAGAATTTGTAGGGGACTACATGATGAACATTTTCGTCATGTAACTGAACATTTTCTATAATCTTTCTATCTAAATTGAAATATCTTTAATTCTTTTTTTCATGAAGAAGAGAACTACGACTAAAAAAATATTTTTTTATTTACCATGAAAAGTCTGGTCGAAGGAGGGAACAAGTAAAGAAAATGTGATTCTGACATTAAACACTGTCGTAAAAAGTGATGCTTCATTATGCAGTAAGGCATGAAGTGCTATATATAAGTAATACCAAACACCCTTTCACTAAAGCTGTACATAGAAAAATATTTTAGCATATAGTTATGATAACTATAATTACTGCCCTGAAGACATAGAGGTACATAGCTGTCACAAATTATATTTGTTAATGATAATGACTAAAAGACTACAGTGAACTTTTCATTTATGTTTTTACACTAGTTTTAGAAAGATAGTATAATTACAGAAGAAAAATTATAACTATTCAGCACAACTAATCAATTTTGATAAACTCCCATGCAAAACCCACTAAAAGAAGGAAAGCATAAGACAGCTGCCACTACTAGAATATAACTAAAAGCATCCTTTTTGCAGAACCCTGTTGTAAGATTGCAGACTGCTTTGTTTTTTTTTATTTCAAGTTAACTTAGATCCACTAACTAGACCAGAAATCTTTGTTCTTTCTAATCAAGACAGACTCAAAAAAAATATCTTTAGGACAAAATTAAAAAGAAAAACTCAGGTCATTTCCCCTTAGAGTCAATATTCAGTTTAGAACACTATTTGACTAATATTTAAAACATTATTTTTATTAGACACTGGACTATCACAGAATACAGGAATGTCAGACTAAAATTGATTTTTTTTTTGGTAATAGGTACACTGCAAATGTGAGGTTACATTTACACTTGACACAATTTATTTACTATTTCCATTCAGCAATTATGAATATTGAGTAAGAATATCTGGCCACAATAGAAGTGTTGGCTTTTCCTTAACCTCAATTTCAAGAGCAGCTCTGACTACTTAGCCACATGAAGAGGGAGGGGAATTGTTTTCTCTGTTTTAAACAATTTGCATGAAGTGTAGAATTTGTTAGCCTGACAACAACAAGGTCGGCTGATTTAATCTGCGTATATTAATGCCTTAAGTTTTAGCTTTCATATTTTCATGTTCTGCACTGCCTAGGCGTGTAGTTTTGAGCTTCATATTAAGTGTGAGTGAGCTCTCTTCACAGAGTAAGTAGACAAAACAATTCTTTTTCTAGCTTGATACCAAGGACAATCATTATAAGTTTCAGGCCCAAAAGCATAAACAATGGTGGACTGAAGAGAGAAAACAAGAAAGATGTGACTTCATAACCTGAAGCTGTGATTGGACCCTGATATGCAGATGGACCAAAACTTATAAAAGTGTGCAACCTTATGACCAGTCGTCCATTTTGTGACCATTTTTAAGTCCATCTTGGGTGTAGACCTGGCCAGGCTCTTGTGCCTGGTGTGTGTCCTTTAAGGCTTTTCAATAAATACATACTTTATTCTTAACTCTGTGTAGCCTCTGTTCTAGGTCAGCCTTCTCAAAGCATCAACATAATTGCTAAAATATATCTCTGAGTTACATTCCTTTTAAAATCATGGCAGTGCCCTTTCCGTGTATTAGTAGAGATTACAAGTGTGCTCATAAAGGACTTATGTCTTACATGGGAATATCTGTCTTAGGTCAAATACAGTAGTACACTGAAAAATCCCCCTCAGCAATGCCACAAACTGTGAAAAGAAAATGTGATAGAAGATATGCAGTACCATCTCCACTGGATCAATTCCTAGGTCAGTTGTTTGTCCTTTAAAAAATGTCAAAGCAAGACAAATGTTCACAACTCAGGTTCTTTTAAATAATATGCTATGGTTGAAATCTAAAATATTATTGTAGCTTCTGACATTATTTTAGGTCAAAGAATAAGTTTGTCCAGTGTGAGAAGAGAAATGTAAAATAAGACTAGAGGTATATATACTCTGGCTCTGACACACACATCATATGGCAGCATACAGCAAAAAGACTACTGGTGATCTCACAACTTCAGGGCAAAGGATTTGGAGAGTGGGTGATTGATACCTGCTGCTTTAAACTATGCTTCTGCCATTCATTCCACATATTAGTGCAGAGCTTTTATCTCTTTAAGGAAGTAACTCTTTTTGGGAGCACCTCTAAAGTAGGTCATTTGAGTTTTATTAATTTTTGTGGTAATTTCCTTCATTCACATAAGAGCTAATTAGTTGAACTTGAATGAAAGTTTCTCACTGAGGAAGAAGAGTTCTTCCTTTTGCCAATGCTAATTGTTCCATGAAGTTAAACAAGATTAAGTTTCCACTAAAGAAGGCAGGTTCTGCTTTGAAAAACTTGGTCAGAGAGTTCTGAAATATGAATACAATTTCAGTGAGGTAATTTAAGAGAGCTGCTAAACAGTGACAGTTTTTTAGTCCTGGTGTTAACACATTCCTAGCCCTGTAAGGATTAATGACACCCTAGGGAATTAATAAATCTTTCAATATGTATTAAACAGCCTCACTCTTACAGATGCTCAATGTCTTACTGACCAAAAAATAAATTCTCAGCTTCTTTCAGGATTTCACATTATTCATTTTACTGCCTAGATATTGATAGATACAAGACATTTAACAAATAAATGTATTCAAAGCCACTTTCTTCAGGCTCATGATTTTGATTTTTTTCTCATATTTTTGTTCATGGTGCTCCACAGATCATGCTGGTTTACATTCTTTCTCCTACCACCCTTTGTCTCTTCAAAGCTGACCCATGCATCCAGTTTTCCTGTTCCATGAGGATCATCACACAGGATGACACAATGTACAAAACTTACTTTAACTCACTTTTAATGAAATTATATATCCATATAGAAACAAAACCCCAGCATCTGACTTGTGTTGAAAAAGAAAAAAGAAAAAAAATTACATTGCATAGCAGGATAGGCAAAGTGGCAAAAAAACATCTTCTAAGCTCACCACTTGATTCTGTACCAAAAGGGACAGAGCCGGCTGTTAGGATCAGTATTGCTGAACAGAAAGAAGACAAAAATAAGTACTATTTTACTTTACTTTTTTTTTTTTTCCACAGAACAATCCATTAAGCCTTTACTTAGACACCGAATTTATAACAAAAAATGTGGAATAATAATTTGAGAAACAAAGTATCAAGCACTGAATTGTGGTTGTGACAAGTAGCTACAATAGTCTGATGTCTATGCACAGTGTAAGATGTGGATCCTGAAACTGATAGGCCTTTTCTATTCATATCCAAACATGAACAGCATCAAATGGAATGATGATTAAACAATGAAGTGATATGATAATGTGAGGTTCCTGTGCCATTGGGTAATATAAATAATACAAGGAGCCTGGCAATGCAGTAACTTTCATTATGTAAGTAAATAATTTACATGTTTAATTAAAGTTGGGAAATAGCATTTTAGCATTAGCTTTGTATATTTACCAAAAAAGAAAGCAGCCAATAACGAAACCAATCATATCTCTGTTGTTCAAATGAAAAAAGTGGCAAACCCAAAACATTCTGATCAGTTTAAAAATCAGCATCTTGTGAAAAAATATTAAATTGCAAGATTGAAATTTTATACACAACAAAGGTAGAAAGATTCTGTCTCTTTTGACTTCTGGAATAAACTGGGAATCAGCAATGCCAAAGTTGGCAGAACAATAAATCCTAACAAGAATTGTTTAAAGGTCAGAACTTACCCATCTGTCTCAAAACAAAATGAAAAGTGTATTTGATGAGAGCTGTTATCACCTTCTCATAGGCGTATTTGTATCTTTTATTCATTAAAAGAAAAGAGTAAATAAAGTCTTATTAAACCTGATATTTTAAGAAGAGTTTACTGCAGGTTTTCATTGGCCTTTTGGTTAGTGTCTGAATTTGAATGAAAAGTGCATTCCACTTATCTAAATCCTAGTTCAGAAACTGGGCTGAATATACATGCAGAACTAAATAGTTTGTGAATAATACAGTGCTGATAATTAGAAGAAGTATCTTAAAAATAAAAATTAAGAATTGTGAATCCAAGATTCTCTATTAAATAAAACTTAAAGTCTTGCTAAACTCCATGTAATATGAATTTTCCAGTCATTATATTAAGCACATGGAACACATTGTTTTAATGTTTTCACTAAATTATCCTGTTTCCAACATCCTACTTTGATATAGTATCACCCACTAATGCCCACTAAAATACCTCCATAAAGAAACAGGATAAAAGTATTTGTATTAAACCTGCATCAACTGGAGAACAAGCAGCTCTAGCTTCGGTTACCTCTGGATCTGGATATGAAATCATATTTTTGTAGTGCCACCCTGCAAATTTCACCTTTTCAGGAGGATATTCTAACAAGAAGTTTTTGTGGAAGAGGGTGCAGTGACAGCTCTGGCTATAACAGGGTCAGACCTAAGGGAGCACAGAGAGACAGCATCTGGCCACCTCTCTCCAAGCCTCTTTCTCAGAAACCTCAAGGGAATGTTTATGATCAAAGCTTCTCATCCTAAGGAGAGCAGAAGAAATGTTGCCTTGGCAGCCAAAAGCATATGTTGAGTTCAGTGTCATCCCACTCTTCCCCTGCCAGATTGCTTGCACAAGTTTCTCCTCCTCCACACCCAAGCTTAGATGTGATACTGTGCAGATGAAGTCAAACCCACTTATTTTGGCTTTGGGATGGCAAGAAACAAACTCATCCACCACTTTATGCCGTTCAGACCTCTAGTATCGTCACCAGTGTGCTGTCCTGGGGAAACATTTGCCTACTGTCAACTAGCTGACAGCAGCTTTGCTTTTTGTATTTTAAGATTCCCTGTAATATAGGACAGCTATCATTAAAATTATCCTAGATTCTCTTCATACCTATTTAGAATTTAAAACTGGGTGTCAAAGTATGCTTGTCTGTGTTAAAAATTAACTAAAGCTCTCTTAAGTTATTCATTTTTGTTATTATTATATCCTGGTTTTCACATATTTTGTCATCACTGTTAATTTATTCAACTTAGGCCTATTTTGCAGAATGTAGATGTATTCTGCATTGCAGGAATGTGTTAATTAATGAAAATATTTATAATATGTTTAACATACCTTTCTTTCTCAATTTTTGACATTTGACTGAAATTGAAATGCCTCATTAAGGATGGCATATTGCATAAGATACAAACACACATAGCATAAGATCTCATGTTGACATAAAGAGTGCAGGATATTATCAGATTCTTCTCTTCAGCCCCTTTCTATTTCTCATGGCACCCTACCAACTAAAAATATTTTTCAAGCAGTAAGGGGTAAAACAAATAATTGCTTAACTACAAAACTGCCTTTTACTTGAAGTTCACGTTTTTTCTAATATATACTTGAACATGTTTAATTTTCCTAGATTGCTACTACTGCCGTTACTACTTTCTGTAATATTAAATATAGATACCTAGATTAATACAGTTTTGTGCCCTAAGATCATGAACTGTAATATTCATGATTATTTAAATATGCTAGTTTTTAAAGTATACAACTATTTCTTTGAAAGCTGTACATTGTTATATTCTGCTAATTTACATTAATTATCCTATGTCAAATCTGCCAGCTCTCCTACATTTGCACATATATCTACAATGCTTAAATCTATACTGCTTTCTTTTATCCTTTACAAAGGGTTCTTCTGGTTCAAGAACATCCATGAAAAAAAATATTCTTCCAGATTAAGATTTGCTAGAATAATTCAGTTAGGCCATTTATATTAATCTCTATTAAATTCTATTAAGACCTTTTCCTACGGGTAGTGCTTTCATATAATAAAAATCCTGTAAACACAAGGTCAGACAGTGAACCATGGCTAAGCTCCACAAAATTAAATTCAGGAAATGCAAGGTTTTCCTTTTCGTTCATCTAATCCTTGGATAAGTCATGGTCAATGCTACATAGGAAATACTTGGCAGATGTGTCCTTACATGCTTTTGCAGCAAACAAACTACAATCTCCTCTAGTTGGGCAAAATGGGACTCTTGCCCCTGTAACAAAGTTCTCACAGCTTTCCTTGCAGCTTCTCCAAGGAAAGTGCAAGGCTTGGGAGGGCTGCCTCTGACACATCTTTTGTATTTCCTTGGCAGTGGTGTAGAGAGTAGCCAAGATGGAAAAGTCCATCGTTTTAGTCCCGTCCTCAAAACTTTCAGAACGCTGTAATTTCCAAAAGTACAATACACCAAGCATGAATAGAAAGTGCTTACTTGATATTAAAATATATTTTTTAAAACACCCAACATTAACTCTGAAAATCATCTATGCAGGGGTCAGTGGTTACAAAAGAAGAAATCACAAAATCTGTGTCTGAAACCTTTTACTGCAGCTATCTTCATTGGCTGAAAGCAAAATTCCCCAAGTCTTAGAGAATTAAAGTATTTCTTGTGCTAACTTGGGAAAATGCAGTGTGAAACAGGGATTTTCACAATGATGATTGCACTCCTAGCTGAAAATAATCCTCTGGGTTTTAATTACAGAAAACACAGAATCACAAGGTTAGAAGAGGCCTTTGAGATCATTGAGTCCAATCCATGCACTAACACCTCAACTAAACCACAGCACCAAGTGCCACATCCAATCTTTGTATAAACATATCCAGGGAGACTACACTACCTCCCCAGACAGACCATTCCACTGCTTTATCACTCTTTCAATAAAAAACTTTTTTCCTAATATCCAACCTAAGTTTCCCTTGACGCAGCTTGAGACTGTGTCCTCTCATTCTGTCAGTTCCTGCCTGGTGAAAGAGTCCAACCCCCACCTGACTACAACCTCCTTTCAGGAAGTTGTAGAGTGATCAGGTCACCTCTGAGTCTCCTTTTCTCCAGGCTAAACAACCCCAGCTCCCTCAGACATTCCTCATAGGGCTTGTGTTCCAAACCCTTCACCAGCCTTGTTGCCCTCCTCTGGACCCACTCAAGCATCTCAACATCCTTCCTAAACTGAGGGGCCCAGAACTGGACACAGCACTCAAGGTGTGGCCTCACCAGTTCTGACTACAGGGGAAGAATGACCTCCCTGCTCCTGCTGGCCACACTACTCCTGATACAGGAGCCACTGGCCTTCTTGGCCACCAGGGCACACTGCTGGCTCATGTTCAGCTGGCTGTGGACCAGTACCCAAAGGTCCTTTTCCACCTGAGCACTGTCCAGCCACACTGTGTCCCCAGCCTATAATGCTGCAGGGAATTATTGATGCCCAAGTGCAGGACTTGGCACTTAGACTTATTAAACTTCATCTTATTGGACTCTGCTCATCCACCCAACTTTTCCAGTTCTGTCTGCAGAGCTTTCCTACCTTCCCAAATCAGAGTAATCATTCAGAGTAGTAGCATTGGAAGCCCCCAAAACTCCCCCTTTGAACCATTTATCTAATTCAGGAAAAGAGTATTTTATATTTGCAATATATGAGTAGCATTTCAAAAACAATGAAACAACTTCTCTACTTAAAATTCTTCATTTTAAAAGTGACTTCATTGGAGGAATCAAGGAATTTAGCTATTTTTCTTATGTGTTCCCTACTTGGCAGAAGTGAACAGGGCATTGTAAACTTGCAAAAAGCAGCACCAGATTTTTTTTCTGTCTGTTCAACAGATCAATAATAAAAAAAAATTCTCTCAAAATTCAAAAGGAAATGTTTTGGGACAGACTTTTCTCACATTCACTGTTATTTTTTTCAACAAGTGTTGAAAAAATGGGTGTTCTTATCTCTGTTAACACAAAAATAATTGTCTCCATTAATACAGAAGGAACCATGAAGCTTTTGAGGTCTACTGTTCCTGATTTTTCTAATGTCATGAGGGGGAAAACAAAAAAGAAAAAAAATCAGGGTTGTACAATCAAGAACTTGGCAAAAAGCACTTCAAGCTAGTAAAATATTAATGCTGTTTTGCAAGGTAATAAATCCAATATCTCCGAACAATTAATTATCTGCATTTGGAAGTAGATTCAATGCTATGTCTGGCAGCCTCTTTCCAGAAAAGCCATTCTAAATCTGTTTAAAATGCAAAACATGGCAAGAGATCCAATACACTTCTTGCACTCTTTGTGGTGCAACTTAGCTATGTTTAGGCGCTTTTTAATTTTCTTTTAACATCCAGAGGGAAAGAGAAATTGAGGTTCTCCTGATCCAAGACTTTGTTTATTGACCTGAACTTTTCTGATAATGCTGCATTAGAAGGGAGGCGTGGCATAGAGTTGTCCTCTCTTGGTAAGTAGCAGAAGTACATGGATGAAATAGAACCTGCTTTAGGAGCAAGGTACTCAAGCTATCCAAGAGATGTGTCTGCAAACTCTTTAGCAGACCTATTTTTGATACAGTTATCATGCTTCAGATTTCACCTTCCTGGTAACCTGGCTGAGGTGGAAGAGAAGCCTGCTTTTTAGAACAAGTAAATAGCATGAATATTCTGTCCACCTTAGATGTATTAGTAAGCCAAACTTAGATTTTTTTTTTTTAAAGGAATGAATCCCCTGAAATATTCAATGGGTAAATCTGAAATCCTGTTACTGAAAGTGTGAGGAAATAAACTTCACTCTTCTGTCGTGTTCAAGGAACCTGGAACACTCAGCAGAATTGAAGAAAATGAGTTGCTGGTAATAAGTAGGTAAGATCAGTTTTGCTGGAGGCAGAATCTCATCACAGGACAATTAGATTTTTTTCCTAACAGGCAGAATAATTAGTGAAACAATAGTTAGAAAGTACAAGGTTTTGCCAAACAACTCATTGACTAGTTAAAAAAACAAAACTAATCCTCCTATCTTTCCACAGGTCTGAGACAGCAAGAATTGGTCCAACACTGACAATTACATAATATTTATTTTTCCTCTGTAGAGGAAATTGTGATATCAGTGAAAATAATTAAAATACATTTTAAGCTGATTAAAATATGCATTTTATGCAACACCCACACAAGGAGAAACTTTGCTTCAGTAGGAGAAAGGGCAATTCAGCTGTGGGATATTTTGATGTGTGTAGTATGGGTTGGCAGTACTCTTTGATCCATGTCCTTCAGGCAAATTTGACATCTATTTCACCTGAGGCAGGCATGGATGTTTTGAAGAGTATTTCTATATAATGAATGATTGACTGCTAGAAGTCGTGTCACTGTCCTCCTCCGCCTCTTCAGATCCGATTTGCAGGCCAGGTGAATCTCATGACATGTCTCCTCGTAAATCAAGCAGGGAGAAGATATGCCTGAAATAGTCCCCATCATGCTGACACCAGAAAATCTAGATGATGAGTGATTTGGAGAATCTGAGCAGAAACTCAGCTTAGCTTTACATTCATTTCAGAATAGGCTAGCAAATTTGAAGAAAATTCAATATTTCAAATAGTATATTGGATAGATTCCATGCAGAAAGAAAACACCACAACTCCTTTAAATAAGGTCTTGGTTCTCTTATTTTCTGAATGCATGCACTTGCTGTATTTCCTCGGGTAAAACACTTCTTTGATATCACATCTGTTTAACTATGAAATATCTATTTCTATAGCAAATACTTATATACTAGTTTTATTACACAGCCAAGTGTACTTCAAAGAAGGCTGTGTGACCCGTTGGTGTAAGGCGATGGACATTTTTTTAATTGCCTAGATAATTAAAGTAAATTGTGGACATAAAACCAGGGTCACTATCAAAGCAACTGTGAGCCTTCCTGATTGTTGCCTTAGCAAAGTTCTCACCCTGGATGTCTCTTCTAGTGATTACAAGGTGAACTTCTTTATTTACTTGCCTTTCATTCGACACATTCTACAGTAGCAAAAATACTCTACCCATGCGTAAGAGCTAATCAATTAGCAATAAGTAAAGGATAAAATATTTCCAGAGGCAAACAATCCAGAGGGGAAAAAAAAAAGCTTGCCCTTTCCCCATGCAATTTGATTTCCTGAAAATCTGAAAACATTTCTACTCACAAGTCTGCTACAGCAATTTGAATCCTTTTTATCTTCCAAAGAGCAGCTGTGCAAGGTTTTGTTTTGTGTAAATTCAGCATAAAAATGAGAAATTAGTTATCCACCTATAAATATTTTTTTTACTTTTGATGAACAGTACATTCTTTCAGTAGTTTTCCTAAGGAGAAAGGAATATGGCCAGAAATATATTTTAATATTGTGACTCTGTGGCACTATTAAATGGAAATAGGGAGGTAAGCTTTTGCTTTTCCTCCAGGCAAGGAATGTTGTTCATCTCTAGCTTAATTTTACTGATCTTTGTTTGGCCAAAACTAAAAATTCATTAATTTTAGCCACACTAAAATAATGTGGTTGGTTTGCAGTGATGATGTTTCATGCAGTGCTTAATAATGAATATCTGACTGCATATTAAACACATATTAAACAGCAAGGTAGTTGATGCCTTCATGCTAAAAAATACCTAGGACATGGAACCTGCCTCATAAACTTCTTCATAACATGGAACCCTTCTGGAATATAATTTCTACCAAAATAGACAAAAACAAAAAAAAAAAAAAAAAAAAAAAAAATCCTCCCCCAAAAAATCTGATTTGGATAGACACATAGAGATAGATATACATATACTCTCACACAGATATATATACATATATATATATATATATATGGTATAGATATATACCTATGTTAAGAAATTTTTATAGATAGCTAGAAATCACAGGTATATATATATTAATGTATATTAAATGAGATTTTTTAAAAAATATGTTCTGTACTTACCATGGAGCATATTAAAAGGACCTTTAGGGCTGTCAATATACACCCTTGCTATACTACAGGTGTACATGCAACACCTTTCTTAATACATGTCAGAAGAATAACTGTGTCTCTGAAAAAACAAATGCAAGAGTGGACAAACTGGCAAATTATTTGATAGCAAGGAGAAATACCTCAACATTCATACTATATACCTTAAGTGAAAAAGAAAGGTTAAGAATATAAAGTAAGTTTATTTAAGTAGGTTTAAGACTTGAAAAGCCACTATCTTATCTTTGGAATGTTAGTCAAAGAAAAGTGTTTAATAGAATTCAAGGGCAATACTAAAAATCCATTTTTAATGCATCAAAATATTAATTGCATTTTTCATTCTTCTACAATAAGATAAGTCATTGATTTGCAATAGGGAATCCCATTTCTTCATCCATAATGGATAATCTCTACCTTTTCAAAAAATAAAATTTACTCAGTCACTGTACTTTTGACCAAGATGTATTTTCTGTCGCAGACAATTTGAGGTAATGAGTTAATCTCAAAAGAAATAAGATCAACCAAAGGGAAAGCCACAAAACCCAAACTGAAGTGAAATCTAAAGGAAGTTGCTGGGGATAGGGTGTTAGAGGTTTTTTTGTTGGTTGGATTTTTTTTGGCTTTTTGGTTGTTATTTTTTTGTCTGTTTGGTTTTGGCTTTTTTGTTTTGTTTTTAATAACCACTCCTGTATCTTTTCTCTCTCTGACGTATCTTTCTGCTTTGGAAAAGCAGACTCATGAATCCAATGAAAAGACACAGAGTAACATCTGAAACAATGTTGCAAGTGAAATATAATAAATAAAAACTTAACCAAACCCCCATTTCTCTCTCTGGAAATTGTTGTAGCTTATCCTTAGCTATATGGCAAAATGCCTCATAGCTGCTCTCTTACATTCCCTTCCCACCAGGTAAAGAAAGTGAACGGGAAATCTCATGGATGAAGGTAGAGAAAGGGAGATCATTTACCAATCACTATCACAGGGAAAAAACCAAAACATTACTTGAGGAAGATTAACTTATAGCCAGTTTAAACAGAATTGGATGGTGATAAGCAAGGATGAAAACTAAAACATTTTGCTCCCACAACAACCCTTCTTCCCAAGCCCAACTTCATTCCCGTCACCCCCTGTGACACAGGGAGGATGAGGAAAGAGAACGGTGATCACTCCATAACACCTCCTTTCCAGCTCCTCACATGATTTTTCCTTCTCCAGCATGGATCCTTCCATAGCCTGGAGTTCTTTAGGACCAAACTACTTCTGCATGGAGTCCTCCCCACAGGCTGCATTCCCTCCTGTATACTATGGCGTCTTCCACAGGCTGTGGGGAAATCTCCCCTCCAATGACAGGAGCAGCTCCTTCCTCTCCTTCTTCACTGCCCCTGGTGTCTGCAAGATTGTGTCTTGCTCTTTCACCCAATTTTCTTCAGTCTGTCCAGTATTTTTTTGGTTTTTTTGAAAAGTTCCCTGAGTTGTCACAAGAGCAGTTGATCAGTGCCTGTGGTGAGCCCTTGGAAATGACAGAATCCATCCATGTCACGCAGGGGCAGCCCTGGCTGCCCCTCATGGAGACCACCCTGAGCCACCAGGCCCTTACAGACAGGAACATCTTGTGCTGGGAGAGCACGGTGATTAGGGATCAGGGTCCCCATCCCAGCTTTTAATCTGTGTTTTCTGCTTTTCTTTGTGACAACCAGCGCTATATGTTCCTGATTGGTCAAGAACACTGGAACAACCTTGGAAGTGATGCCAGACAGGTGACTGCCATCACTGCCTCCCTGTAATACCTACCAAAATTAAAACTCCTGCTATTCTTTAATAGTATCTCAGCTAGAAGCTCCCAAGGACTTCACAAACTGATACAATTTCTCAATACCTCACAGAAAATATTACTGTAGTATTCATGAAAAAATATTTTAGGATTTTTTTTTTTTGTATCTGCTAGTTACAGATAGGTCTACACCCTAATATCAGAAAGAGCTCCATTTTGTTCTGGTTTTGGCATGATGGTCACGTCTAATAAACTGATGTACTGTAATTTGTATTTTTTTCCCCACTGGTACGGTTGGAGAATATTCATTTCAAATTTGAAATGGATTTGTCCCAGCTGCCATGAAACCATTTACACTTTAAAGAAAAGCGAGATTTTCCAAATTGCTTGGAACTTGTTCAGGTGGTTGGCAGAGAGATGTTGCTGCAGGTAGCAAATCCATTCTGCTCAATACAAAGGCCAGGCCTCTACATTTATTGGTTTTATACTTCATAATAAAATTATAATTCACGGAGATGCTGAGCTAGAGAAGTAAATAAAGCTTCCCATGGCTGTACAGGCTTCTCTGTGGACTGCATCCAAGGACCCTTGGATCACACTCAAGGCCTTACCTCAGATGTTTATGCATAGGCATTTCTAAGGCACTCAACACTCTAGTATCATAGTCCTTTGAGGACATTATAAGACAAGCATGACAATATGCTCCAAAATAAAAGAAGAGTCATTACACCTTTTCACAAGTAGAAATATTGAGTCCAAGTACTCAAAGAGTAGTCAAAAGTGCAAGGACCTCTTTGCTTAGTCACATGAGAAATACAACTTATGCTTGATCTAAAGGAGAAAGGTAATTAACTGGGGAGGTGGGGGGGGTTATTTGGGGGATGACTGGAAATTAGCTTTCAATTTATTAGAGGAGTCCAATTGTCTTGCAGCATGGATAGAACATTGTCAGCGTACACACTCATACACACACAGGGCGTTGAAGCACCCAGAACAGCAAACACCACACAGCTCCCCTCCTATAACCCAAGAGCAGCCCCATCTGTGGCCACAGTGCAGAAATGACTGTGACTAAGAAAAATGTGTAACAGGGCTGAAGAAGAAACTGGATTAATGTCCAGGGCTTAACCAGAGCAGTGGCTGCCAATGTCAGTCTCACAGGACATGTCATATCTTCTGAAGTTCTGCAACACTCAGGCAGGAACTGCTTGTGCTGTGAAACTCTGCTGTGCAGAGGATCATCAAGAGACTGGAGCTCATCTTATTTCACCTTTGTTAGGTATTATGAAAAAATTCATTATTCAATTGTTACATTATCAACAAACTCCAGTTACTTTAAAATCCAGAGGTGGAGTGCCCTGGACATGAATTTAATCTTATTGTCAAAATCTGTATATCTCTATGAGCATGCCTTAACTGTACAACTACTGATTGTTTATGGGTTTCTTATTTATTGCTTTTAAAAGAGTGAGAAAGTGATAGATATTGGCCAGCATTAAATATCTGTATGGTTGCAAATGCTTAATATAAGTGATTTGACACTTATGTATTGTTCTTTTTTTTTTCCTGATTTTAGCTCTGTCTAGTGTAAGTCTTGTAGGATCATTTCATTTTGTGCTTAATTTTTTCTTAATCTTTTCAGATGTTAAGAATACTACAGTTTAATTGAGAAGATAAGTGTGAAAAAATAGTGTATTACCCACATGTTTTGAATTATAGAAATTGAAGGACATGTCCAAGATCACGTAAAACAAGAAAAATTTGAAACTGTTCATCAGGCTTACCCTTTTACAATCTATCACAAGCCTGTGATGCCCTATGTTATACTCAGCCTTAATCACAGAATAGAAAGAAGTATTTTATTATTTACATACATTTAAACAGATAACCAAAGGCTACTGCTTGATTACAATACAAAAAAGGAAACATTCTTGTATGTGTATTTCTTTTCAATGCAGAAGGAGAACAAAAATTTAAACCTGAGATTCTTATGACAAACACAAGAGCTTTTCAAAAGCTTCTCCAGGTCAACAAACCTAAGATATTTCATATTTGTTTTGAGTATAACTGAAGACGTGGAAGTCCATCTGCACATTACTTTCCTGCCATCCCTTCTACATCTGTCTCTCACTGTATACTTATCTATTTGAGTTGTCATGTTGTCTCTGTTTCTAGGCTAAACAGAACAGAAGTGAAGGAATAGTCTGAGTTTCTTAGCTGCTAAGTTTGTGAACAGTTCAGGAGGTGACTAAAGATAGAATATACTCTGGTGCAAAAAAAATATAACAAGATAAAAGAAAATCACGCATACTATGAAGCTCCTAAAAAAAGAGGACTTGGACAACATAGGAAGTCAGAATATATTTAACAACTGAAAATAATCTCCTGTCTCTGAATTTGCAGTCAATAAAGCACATTACTTGTCTGTAACTGTAAAGTAAATATTTTCACTTTCAATTGTTACTCCTCTCTTGCAGTACACAGTAGCAGAAACAGGGAACAAATCTCATACTTTATCTATCTATGGAGACTTTATTTGTATAACAGCTGTCACTGTGCTAAAGTGGGTTTTAAACTGACTTCTGAGTCTTTTGTCTTTTTATCCTGGAATAAATTAATCCATTTCTTTTTTTTTATTTTCTTGAGAAGGTCATATTTGGTATAACTTTTTAGCTTAAAAAAACCCAAAAAAAAAGCCAGAAAATGAATTCAAAACATCCCAAAAATGAGTCTTAGGAATCAATCTAGAAGAAGAGATATTTTAGACCAAGAAGCTGATTTTTCTTCATTTCTACAACAAATACTTTACCTTTTAAGAAAAAAAAATTCCTTGTCAGAAGAAACATGTTGGCTTGTGTGAATTTCAATATTGATTATTTTAAGGACCTTTTTGTTAACCTAATAATAGATTGAGTATTCTTACAGAAGTGTTCACAAGTAACTGGAGAAGTCAGTGTGAAAGTGTAAAAGCAGGGTCAGGCTGTTATGCCTTGACTGACCCACAAAAGGGAGCATTTAGTTATGCAAATGAAATTAAAATGAAAGCAGACACAAGAGAATATGTTACCATTACAAAATTATTATATTATCTTTCTTACTGATAATTGTGATCCAGTATAAACAAACTCATGACTTCAAGAAGTAATAGCTGGCTAAGACAGCATCTTTGTGTCTTAAGTATTAGGTCTAACAATTTAATATAGGTTAGTGTTTAGCTACTTCGAAACAGGAAAAGACTTTGTTCACTCAGTAGTGGGCTTCTGGAAAAGTACTAAGTAAATGAAATTAAAATAGAAAAATATTGGGTTTTTTCCTTAAGGAAATGGACTTTTTCTTTCATAAGAAATCCATGAGAGGAAGCTAGAAGTCAGCATTTAATCTTTAAACACTGCATGACCATGAAACCATGCTATGATTTATGTAAGTATACTGTGCTGAGGTGAGTCTCTGTGTACCTGCCTTAACACTTTGCCATGCATTAACATAGAGCTTTCAGAGATCAAAAAGCCCAAGGCCCTTTATTTGACAAAAAAACATCACAATGAAGCAGCACAGGCATTTGTTGAGAGAACCTGGCTTAATTGCCACAAAAGATTAAATCGAAACCTGTGTATAACTAAGAGCGGAAAGAATCCCAGATGGGCTGATTTTCCACCGAGAGGATGTTTACACAGCCTGCCTAAAGGGCAGGAACAGGTAGCAAAGCACACTGAAGTTCTCCAGTGTAAGCAAAAGGGAGATGCTTCTTGATGATATTGTCAGATCATAACAGGCTGGTACATGGATCACTGTAAACAGGAACAGAGCACACCTAAGAATCATTCTGGGCATCACTATTCTGTGGAGGTCCCAGCTGACAAAGTCTTACTACAAAGCTGATAGTTTCATACCAGGAGTTGTAAAATTGGTGTAATTGCAACATTAGCTGAACTATTATAATAAGTTTGGAGCTAGTCTCAGTCTCATATAAGAAATCTCAAATAACTTAGAAATTAGCTTTTAATCATGATGAAAAAACAAAAACAAAATAAAGTCAAATGCTTTTGTGGCATCTATGGAGGCTTACAAGGTCCACAGGAGGAATTTATAAAAAATAATTTGAGGTGTTACTAAAATTAGTTTCAAAGCATTTCTAAAAAAATTACATTTAAAAAAAAGTTTTCTAGTTTTACAGCAAAACTTATACAAATAATCTCTGTCAGCTTTAGAGTTCTATCAAATATATTATGGACACTAAAGTAGTAATTTTGTATTTCTTTTGTGGCAAAAAATGGTAAGAAATAGCCGCTTTCAAGATGCAATTAATTTAGCTTCTTTGAGATGTCTGCTTCAGGATGCAAGTAATTATCTTAGTGATACTGATTAGAACTCTGCTGATTACAACAGACACTTGGAATGATTAGCTTAAAGACAGATACCGCCTGAGATTAAGATATGTAACAAACCTTATGAGGAGGCAAGAGGATTTAGAATCTCAATCAGAATGGTTCAAATTCAAATTTGATGCATGGAATGCAAACTCAAATTCTTCCCCATCCGACTGGGACCACATGTCCATGTGCTGTCTTCCCAGGAGGCTGCTTGGGCAGAAGGTGGAGTAGCTGTGGCTGATGGGGGCTGGGGTCCAGCCCTAAGCCGGGTGCTACATGTGGGAGCTGCCACTCCTTTCAGTGAATGTGCTCATTGGACTCTGCCCTTGAACAACTTTTTCTGTCAGTATGCTGCTGGTTGGAAGGGTATGGCTGCTGCCATTCCTTTATTTTCAGGACACATTTACAGAATCCAACCCAACACCGTTTCTCATTCATTAGATACTTTTCAGAGATCAGTAATTAGTTTGCTAGTAGTGCAGAATGCCTACAAATTAGACACATCTAAATTCTTTTTCAGGTTTGTACCAGAGTTTTAGGTCGAGTAATATCATCAAAATATATATCAACACAGAGATACAAAATCTTTCGAGATAGATATTTACTCAATAAACAAGTCTGCAGAATCAAAGTTTAGAATATGAAAGTCAGATTCTATTGAAAATTAAACTACTTCACCTTTGTGAAGAACCTTTTTTCTCAGTCTACAACAGGCAGATATGACATCTGTGGTTTTGTGTTCACTACAAGATATTGTCCTTTTAATTTATTATCCAAAACTGGTAAGATTTACTAATTCTGACTGAAAATCTTAGTGCTCCTTTGAAAGTATATTTCATATAATATAGCATGTGCAGGATTAATCTTCCAACATTAATATAATCAAGCTTGTATTATATTTGCTGGTAATTGATACCTAATATACACCTATGCAAAAATCAAATCTATTTTAATTTTCTAAGGCATTCCACTAAATGTATAACTGGTTCTAATTTTGGTGGTCATAGTGAGTCTTAACAATTTTAGCATTTATTTTTACTGATTAATACTTTAGTTCCTATCACTATGCTGTAAAAACTATATCAGTTATAGTGTTAAATGATGCAAAGTTATTCCATCATTGATATGAACTTACAGTATTTCATGTGTGATGCATTTTCTAGCTTTAGGTGCATCATTTTTAGGTGAGTGGCTACTGGATAATCATCATTTCTCTGATATTTTTCAAGCAAGCAGAGCAGTTTCTAAAGCAGTTTCAGAAGGAAGAAATGAGGTTTGTTGGCAGAGGCAATATCTTTTATTAGACCAGCTGATATAATGGAAGACAATCAACCAAACTTTCTAGCACTCAGTCATGTAATCAATTCTTTTTGAAAAGCCTATGTGAACACAAAAGGAAAGTAGAATTTAAAATCTTATTTTAACACTTCATGTGTGGAATAGAAGGATGTAATTTTGAACAAAATAACTTTAAAATATACATATATTTTCAATTTGTAGATTAAAATATCTATAAATAGTATTTTTTTTTTTCAGAATAAGGCATTACTTTCTGTTAGAGTACTTCCACTAATATCATGGCACATAACCAGATTTTAGTCCTAAAAAATACTTTTTCTACATATTTCCTCTATCTTATAAAAAACACAAGATATTTCATCTTCATATAGAGACAAATTTCAGGGTCATCAAAAACAGAAGGGAAAAGAAACATATGCAGGCATCTATGTACACATAATGGCTATTTAATAATTTTCTATATATTTTTATATACATAATTATGGGCATTGGGTTCAATAATGCTTTTCCCTTCAGCATTAAACCATTCACACTACAAAAAACCCATTTTTTTTTAAAAGGGAAAAGAAACCAACTATATAAAAGTAATACGGAAGACTGCAAAAATTCAAGCTTAATACATAACATTGCAATGAATCTAAAAATGAAAGAAACTGAGAATTAAGGTAGGAGAAACATGTTGACATTAGCTTCAACATTAGCAGGTCTTCAAAGAGCTTACAATTAACCTTGCACACCATTGCCATAGGACTTTCTGATGATTTAAAATTTACAGAGGTTGAAGAAAGTTATTAGTTTCCTCTTATTAAGTGTGAATGATCTATTCCTTTCCTCACCACAAGGAAAAAATCCGAAGAGCAATGAAGGAGGTGAAGGGACTAGAGAAAACGTCTTTTTTATGAATAGCAGTCAAAGGAGCTGGGGTTCTTTAACCTGAAGAAAAGAAGGCCCAGAGGAAATCTTATTGCTCTCTACAACTACCTGAAAGGAGGGTGTAGCCAGCTGGGAATTGGTCTCTTCTCAGCAGTAACAAATAAGTTGTGCCATGGCAGGTTTAGATTAGTTATTAGGAAAATTTCTTCACTGAAAGGGTTGTCAAATGTTGGAACAGGCTGCCTAGGGAACCGATGGGGTCACCATCCAAGAGGTATTTAAAAGGTGTAGATGTGGCACTTGAGGATATGGTTTAGTGGTGAGCTTGGCAGTGCTGAGTTAATTGCTGGATTCAGTGATCCTAGAGGTATTTTCCAACCTCAGTGATTCCAGAAGTCCAGGATTCTATTAAATAAACCAAAGGCTGCTAAACACAAGGAGCTATCTGTGGTTTAGTGGGTCCCTGAACTTCTCTTTTCTGGAGGGTAGAAGGAACAAGCACTGCCAGCTTCTGTTGTTTATTCTTTCATAAGCATTTGCTGTAGTCTGCTTTTAGACACAGGACAAACAGACAGTTTCATGTTCTTATGTTTTGACCTTACAAGTTTAAAGTGCTTTAATTTAGTGCTTTCAGTGCTCTATAGAAGTCAACACACATGCGCGTGCACACACACACACACTGGAGATATTAAAATGATTAAAACTGAAGATACTAAAAATTCAAATCTATTTCCTATACTTGGGAAACACTGGAATGTTAATTAAAAAATAAAAGCTCACTGTACATCTCAGTTTATATTCAAAATGCAAGTAAAATAATAGGCAAATTAAATAAATCTAAATATAAGTAAAATAAGGGTCTGTCTGTCATCAACAACCTCTCTAGCATGCGGTAAATGGCACAAAAATAGCACGCTCAGCTGTAAAAACAGATAAAAGGCTAGTGAGCCAACCAGATTTTGGGGGTAAAATCCCTTGCCTTCAGTCCTGCATGAAAAAAGAGTCTGTCCCTTCATGTTCTATTAAAACCTGAGTAATTTAAATTGATCTTTTTTGTACAAAAGTTCTCTGTAATAAAATGCAATGAACCACTTCTGAGACTTTTGACTGCAACACAAACATAAGGGAACACAAACTGATCTATGCTCATTTAGGAAAATATAAGAGTATATTGATGCAACTAGAGAGTAGTTTAGTGCTGCTAATAATGAAAAGCCAAAATTAAAGCAGTAGACAGAAAATTAAAGGTATGGGGAGTTAAATTTGCAAACATAACATAAATGGAAGAAAGTTAGCATATAATTAGAGTTTCTAATTTCTCTTTAAGTGTCTCTCAGGTTGCATACCAGGCAATTAGATTTCATTGGGCTTCAATTTACTTTTGGGAACAGTTGAAAGTGTAAGACTGTGGAGTAATAAAGGGAATTATGTTTTTTTAATTAATATGCTGAAAGTTACTGTAATGTGAACACAGATTTCAAGCTACAAAGAAAATTATGTTAGCCCTTTTTAAAAGAAATATTATCAATAGATCTTATTTCCTATGAAATATAGTTTTGTAAAACAACATAACAATATTTTAAATGCTAAATAGAGGTTATAGAAATTAAACAAAGCAAAACAAAATAATTCCAAAACAACAACAAACAAGAAAAAAATCCATCCCATAAAATTAAACACCATAATTTTAACACTAAATAACACTGAAAAACCAGAAAATGCCCCAGTATTTTTTCTCTGCTACCTCATGGCAGTCTTCCACAGCCAGACTGTTATGGCAGTCCTCAGATACTTAAATTCTAATCAGTAGCTGCAGCTACTAAATTACAAATGCCTATCACCAGTAAAATAAGTTCATATGAGAAATGGAAATCAACTGCATAGTGCCCAGGAACAGCTGAAGTTAAATTCAAGAGTTTAACTTCTTCCATCCTTAAGGCTCATTGCAGAATTTAGAATCTATGAAATTATCCTTGCTTTCGAGAAAATCCTTGCTTTCAAGCTTAGGGGTTTTATCCATCCCAAATACTTTAAAGTGTTTGTTATTATTTATGTTAGAGCTATGAACTGGGGAATAACAACACTTACACATAGTTGTAATTCCTGGGAACAGGTCTTCTGGAGACACAAAGGGAACTAGTGCAAACTTTGAACACTCCACATTCCAAAGTTCAGTTCCCAGCTCTCACAATAAAGTTAATACTAGTGCTCAACAACTGAGAATTTCCTTACTAGCAAAAAAGAAAAAAATTCCTTTTTTTTCAGAAAAGAAGAAACAAATCCTTTACCTTTTTATCTAAAAGTTAAATTTCACAGCTCACTTGAGACACTGTGACTTCCCTACAAATCATCAGATAAGATATTAGAGAGCTGGTCTGAGAAATAGGGATTTTAGCCAAGTGAAAATGGTTCAAATATCAAAATTGTATAGGAATAACACATCCATTTACTTAGCAACTTTCTCATCTGAGATGTAATGACTTGAGAAAGTGTATATACATATTTCTATAGAATTATGGTATCAACATTCAGTATTACAGCTTTGAGAAATGCTACAAGATTTCCAGAGAACCATTTTGTAAAATGGAGTCCTAATGGAGGTATAGGAGAGGAAAACCTGGTGAAGAGGTTTTTTATTTGTTTCATCTCTTCATAATACAGTTACTGTACACCTTTCTGTAAAGGGATTTTAGCACCTTTAAATACATGGGCTCATTTGGAAATTCTGAATTTAGAAATCCATTTAAAAAAGACTGTATATTTTTAGGTGTCCTAATCAGTCAGCAACTTCTTCTACAGACCTCAGATTGTACACTTTCCTAAATATATGCAAATTGAGCATTTGTAAATTGTAAACTAATATGTCATACTCTTATAGCTCCTTTACTGAGCAGAACTACTGTAAATCAGTAAAAAAAAGTATTTCAGATGATTCCATCCCTACATTGGTATAAATTAAGCTAAGGAACACTTACATACTCTAAGGAGGTCAATATGATAGATGCTGTCAACAAATGCCCATCAGGATCAACTCCAGGCAAAATAAAGTTAAAACTGCCATTTCCTTCTGAAATCAATGCTGACTAGGCAGAGAAACCTCCTGGCTACTGCCGGTATGTGTGAGCTCCATTATTCATTTTATTTTTAAGAAGAGCACCCTTAATGAAAGGCTATGGGCTGATTATTAAGAGAGAAGGAATAAGCTGATTCCCTCCGAGTTATTCTATTGTGCAAAAATTAATTCAATCTTCAGTGGGCGAAAGTGAGAGTATAAACAAAACTGGTCATGGAATTTCTCTAATGGGGTGGAAGTAAAAATTGTCTTTATGTCCCTGAAAAAATGAAGATTTTGTATTTTACCCAGTACTTAGAGTGTTTACAGCAGAAATAGTACAATGATGAAGGTATTACCTAGATTTTCCTAGATTATATTAAAACACAAACATATTGTAAACAATAGAATTGCTCTGACCTTTTCACACAGAAATTAGAAATGAGTTAAAACAATTCCTTAAATCCATCATTTGTTGTCTCCTTCACCTGCAAATGCATATAGCCAAAGTTTTAGTTCTAACCCAATCCTGAACAGTTAATACTTGATAATAAGTGTTGTAATAAAACTCAGAAAAGACACATAGAGGAAAGATCTTAGAGAAGAAATGTGGTAATTTAAGTGTGTCATGCAGCTTCCACTGTTAAACATCTACCATTTACAACTCTGTAGCTTTTGGCAGAAATATTTATTTCATACATATTTTTGTTTACTGCATTTATTGCATGTTATGTTCTAGGTTCATTTTCTTAGAGCGAGCGGTAAGCATTCCCTAGAAATGGATTTCTTGCATCATACCATCAACAAGAAATTGAGGCTGTATCTTCACCTTATAATCTTCACAGTATAGTAGAGGAAAAAATCCCAGTGTTTGAGTACATCCAGCAGAATCACTGGGAGAAATATCATGATTAGGGCATGTCTTGTATGTCTTTCAAGCTATGGGACAGGCCTAGAAAAGATCCCAAAACATTTGTTTCTTCCAAATAGTAACCCCAGTAGTGAGTAAGAGTAGTTGCCTGTCTAATTGTGGTGTGGAGTTAAGATGTATATAGAATCATAGAATCATTTAGCTTACAGAAGATCTTTAGGATCACTGAGTCCCACCATAAACCTCACTGCCAAGTCCACAACTAAACTGTGTCCCTAAGTGGCACATCTGCACAAAACAGTCCACAAAATACATAGATCCGGATCTGGGAGCCTACCACAATACCCTTAAGTCCTGCAATTCAATAGGTGCCAAATAAACTCCAAGTGAATTCTGACGATGATTCCATTCCAGCTAGTAATGCTATAATCTTATTGTTATAGCTTACTTCCAAATGTATTCCATTTCTTCTAAGGCTATGAATGGTGCCAAGCTCAATTCAACAGATCATATGAACCTCAAAATAAGGATGTGTAATATCTCCAATGAGGTCAAATTATTTGAAAGGAAGAAAATTTCAGCTGCATTTCTCACACAGAAATTCTCAGCGGTAGTTTTCTCTTTTATTGCCAGTTTATGCCAAAGACATATGGTTTAAAATAGTCTCCCTTAGGAATACTTTTGCTTTCAATATGAATTAGCACACCATTTCTTCTCCAAACCCTTTCAAAGTTTGATGTCTTAGCTGAGACACAACATTCTTTAATCTTGATATTCAGTAAAGGAAAACATGTTTTTATATATTTCTTGTTTTAAATATATTTATAAATAGCTTAGGTTAACGTAGTTAGTTGTCATTTCTGGCTTTACATTCATAATTCAAAGGCCATATTCTCCCAGCTCTAATGTCATGTATATTTTTTTTATTAAAAATAAAATTAACCAAAAAATCCTCCTCGCTTTTGAGATTATCATTTGCAGATATATTCCACATTTTTAAATGCATAACTGATGCAAAAGTAAACTTGGCTCCTCCAGCAGGTTCAGTAAGCATTACCATCTGAAAAGCTGTATTTTTCATCATTTGATTTTCAGTCATGAAGCCCCAGTAGAGTTGAAATGAGGAGGTTTATAAACTCACCACAGCTAATGGATGTAAATCTCTCTTAGAACTTTACATCACTCTGTGGATATTTCACCTCTTTCAAGATCACCGGCCTCTGTTCCTGATGTGGACTCTGAACCAAAGTAGGAAGTAGAACTCTATGGAATGTCTGATTCCATTGTTGTGTCCAACTCCAGATCATTGGTGGGTTCCCAGAGGAGTGGTAACCACAGCAAATGTCCAGAACACATGCAGGAGTTTACAGCAGCTGGTTCATTAGCATTTATTTTTAATTCTAAAAAGTTAGTAGGCTACCCTTAATTATGAAACAAAAGGCTTTCCTGAGCTGAACCAATTTAATATAATATACACTTGCATAGAAATGTTGTCTTGATACTAAAGTTAATCAGAACATATTAATTTGTTTATGACAAGGAAATTCATTGTATTGAAACATTGTTTTTCAGTGTTTCAAAGTTTTAAGAAACTATGAAGATTGTAATAAAAAATGTTAAACTGTTGAAATTCATTTTAGAAGCATATATATGTGGCATGGTTATGAAAATATTCAGAATTTTAGTCAAATTAGTTGTTGGGCTATGTAAATATGGACATACAACTATTGTCTTCCCATTTAAAGACATTTTATAATTATAAATGTTGCATTTGTCACTAAAAGTATTTTCTTGTTAATTTTGCACAAAAATGAAATCCTTTTCTATTATTTCAGTTTATTATAATTTAAAGATCTAAAATGTGTAAAAAGTAAAGATCTTATATTTCAAATATTTTATGTCTGTTCCTGAGGATTCCTTGTAAATGAAGTTAAAATGAAGAGCTAGAATTTTCATTGCCAAGTTTGAGAAGTAATTTAAAACACACATTTGAAGTTTCAGCTCGTAGCTAGTTCACATAATTTTCTCCTAATATAGATTCATTCCTTCTTTTAACAAAAATTCAATATTCTTATGACCAAAGCCCTATTAAGGACTCCTTTCACTGCAGTTTGATCTTCAGTAACTCAAGAAATATTCACTAACATTGTCATTGCAAAGCACCAAATCCAGCTGAAAATGAGTGAATGAGCACCATCCACAGAGAACCCGTGTCCTACCTTACATAGAGGTTTATCAATTTATTCCATATTTTATCATCTTCCATTTCCCAGTATAGCATTTCATCTGTGTTTAATCAAAAAATTAAATTACCATTTTAATAGATTGAGATATTATGTCTGAGAGTGTGAAAAGATAAAAGCAATGAAGAGCTTCTTTACATCCATTTTTGATCTATGCAACTAATTTTGGATCATTAAGAAGTGAAGGAACCAATTAAAGCCAGGAGAATCAGTACATAGCAGTTTATGAAAATGCAATGAAACATTCTAGGTAAATAGAAATCTGAGTCAATAATTGATCACATGCCATAAACTATTAACTGGAACCTTTGTAGATCTACTTTCATAAATCAAATATTTTGGGAAAATGAGATATAATTTCCAGTTTTCGTTACCGATCACTCATAACAAAAGAAAAATAATCTAAAATGAAAGTCAAAGTACTGTTACTTCATTAAATATAATAACTTTCCTTTTATAACTATCACTTGTAACTATATACAATAGACAGTCATTTAAAAGACACACTATCATAAAAAAAGTCTTAAAAATATCTAATCAGAAAAGCAGAGAAAAATCAGAAATCCTCTATCAAGTCATCTTACCTGCCTTCATCATAACAGATCTGTTGCATGCACAGATGAAGAACCAGAAAATATAATACACCAGCCTGGGGCAGGACTGGAAACCAGGAGAAAAGACAAAAGCCTACATATCCACACAACCACTTCCATGAGTCTAAGATAGCATTTTGTATTTTCTGGCCTAGCTTTACCTCTTTCCATCTTAACAACATCAGTTTTGTTACCAAAACCATTTATCTGTTATTTGGAATTTTACACTTAAATTAAATGGTGGAAAGTGTTCATAGGGATCAAAGAAGGGTCAGCCTTTAGCAGACCTTGTCCACGATCTCAGTGAAAACTCATCAGTTCCTCAGAGGTAACACTGACACAGGAGGTAGGATGCATTCTTCACATTCTTATTCCCTTCTCCCATGAAACACCTCTGTCTTAACAAAAAATACAAATGTACTTTCCTCAATTCCTTCTTAATTTCTTCTCTTTCAGAAATTATTTCTGTGATGGTGAATGTTTATACAACAATGAGACTCTGACCACAGACAGGTATTCCTTCACATGGATTTTTGATCATTAAGCCATATTTTATCAACAATTTCTGTGCTTCTCCCTGTGATTTGATTCACTTTCAGGACATGCAGAGTGCCCTAGGTCCTCTATCCTATGTATTCCTGATCTGTCAGCACTAGATAACAAATGCATTCATGTGAGTAGCACTGATACCCGTTGGCATATTTCCAAATAATTTTAGGTTCTCAAATTCTCATCACACTGACTGATCTTTGGACATTCAGTTTTTGCATGAGTGGCTATTTTCAGCACCACATCAAGAAGACTGACAGCCTTACTGCTTGTCATCGTGTGGTACAGTATCTGACTGCCCCTGGATAAGGTGACCTGAGGCTTCCCAGTTTGACTTAGCTAGTGTCTGGTCCTGTTTGCTTTTTCAGGATTTTCCTACTGCCATGATAAACTTTACTTGGATACAAAAATGTCCTTGGTTTTATTCTCCCTCAGCCAATGTGTGTCAAACTGTTTTATTGACTTAAATCTTTTCGTAGATGTACAAGCTTCTCTCCATACATTTGTAGCTCTGATCTTCATAGCTAATATCATCTGCAGATTTTTCCTGCAAGCTCAAATTATTTTATGTTACTAATTCCACTCTAAAACAGTGCAAAGAAACCAGAATTAGACTTTATGTTGTAATGAACTGCAGAATTAAATAAATAAATAAATAAAACCACATCAAAAGTGATCTGGATAAGGAAAGGAAAATAATAAACAAAATGGTTTTATGCCTATTATTTGTAATGAAGACCTCTTCTGAAGCTGAACAGCTGAAGCTGAACAATATTGTGTACATGGATTTCAGGAACACATATATTGCTGGAGTAGCAAATAGAAAGTTCAAAATGACAGATTAACTGTAAAATCCATAGCTTGTATGTCACCTGCTTTATCCTCCCAGTTCTCTTCCCCTCTCCAAACTGAGCGGCTGGGGGATGAAATTATACCTTTAGCCTGGAAATACCTGTTTTCTCCTTGACTTCCCCTTGAGACTGAGTCAGTGCACGTTTAAATCTCTAAGGACTTCCTCAAAGCAAAGAAAGAAGGTAGAAAACCCAATTACTGTTCTTGCACCAGTGTTCTTTTTAGTTGTTTTCATAGCACCAGTAGTAGGTGATATTCTTTTTTTTATTGTCAATTTCTATTTTTTTCATTTTTAAATTTAAGCAAGTATTTTACATCTCTAATCTTTCAAAATGACAAGACTTTGACAGTAATTGCTAAGACTATATGAATCATCATATTTAACTTTTTTCCCAAGTACTCCAAATAAGATTTTGCATAAGCTAGTTTCAACTTTGAGCAGTCAGTGAAGAGACATTGTAATCAAGATTTTTTAGAATATGCAGCCTTCACAGACAGATTTTCTAATATTTTTTCATTGCACAGGATGCTGCCTAAATAAAGTACACTTTTTCAACATTCCTGAAGCAATGTTATTTCAAAGTAGCCTTAAGATCTTAACATGTATATTAGCCTGAATCAATCAGAACTATAACCAGAAAAGTAACCACGTTTACCCTTTTTATCACCTTTCTCCAACTTCTTTGGCAAGAAAAATAGTACACAACATATTAATCCATGCATTGTTTCTGTGCCATTCCTACATTGGAAACATTTCTGCTGAAATGTTTACACAACTTTTCGAGCAAAGGCCATTTGTCATTTAATGTCATAGTAACTTATTTTCACTTGATCCTGGCTGTATTATACAAAAATGAAATGTTTGTAGTATACAAGCCTGATAAAACTAGGATAGGAATCCACGTTGCCAAAATAATTGTTAAAAAAAACCCCAAAAGTCTTTTCAATTACCTGCTTTGTGTACAAGTGACTGTAGAACATTAAGCCCATGAAAGACAAATCTGCTACAGCTGGCAACTGGCCTGGCAAGTTGGAATGGCTGTTTGTGACCTTGCTGTCAGCTGGCTACCTCTGTGACATTAACATGCAACTCTCTGTAAGAACCTGTATCCTTCAGTTCCCTACAGAAAAAAGATACCATATAGTATATTTTTCTGAAGCATCCAGTGACAACTTGGAAAATGCTGATTTTAACAAAACTTGTCATGGATTTAGAATCTGTCTACTTGTGGACACAGACTGAAAATTAGAATTAATTAAAATTTAAAAGTGCTAAGAGGGTTGGCCAGAACATTTTGCAGGAAAATTTGAACTATGTTTTTCATACTTCTATGCACATATAATGATAAATGTGGGATGGGATTACTTAGGTAGATGTTTAATTGTCTATTTATCCACTTTTCCAGTTCTCGAGTGTCATATAATGGGGCACAGCATCTTACATAAGAAGAGGTGATGTAAAATTGCTTTGTTTTTGCATTAGCTGCCAGGAGGCTGTTCTTTGGGCCGTTCTGTGGGCTGCTCTAAGCTCTTTACATTAAATAATTTCTTCTCTAATGAAAATTCTGAGATTTCTTTCCTCCATTATTTTCATTTTTAAAAAGGAGGCAGAATAATTTCAGTTGGTTTATTTTATCAGAGCTCACATTAAAAGAGAGCTATAAATCATATAATTAATGAAAAAGCTATAAATAATGCAAATTAAAATACATATATTCAGTCTGGGGGGTTTATTCAGCAAAATGTTTGTAGGGGAAAGTCACAAAAACATGCAGAATCTTTCAACCTGTGAAGTTTTTAGCTTTTTTGGAAACCTCAAAACCAGTTTACAATAAGTTTTCTACTTCCTTACATGTCTGTCTCAAGGCATCTGGTACAATTGGGATGGTAGGTGTGACGTAGTACTGAGAATGAAACAGTAATATCTCAGGGCCAAACACAGACATGTATTACAGCTTATACAGGACTCTGTCTTGCTTACTGTGACACAAAAATCCTCACCTTCAAGGGCCAAAAGGCCACACACAAGCTACACAATCTTAAAATTACAACATGTAAAATGTGTAAGATTACTGTCAATCCTGTATGTCAAATCAGGATTAGTCTGCCATTTGGGACCCTAGAACCTTAATTTGCCTTCCCCCCCCACCATTTATTTCTTTCTTAAAATTATAGCTCTTTAGAAGAATTGGAATGAGGCAAGTCATCACAGAGAAGATAGATAATTGAGATTCATGCAGATGGAGCAGTCAGATATGTAAATTAAATGTAATGCAGCAAATGGATGTCATAGTGAATATGTACAGTCTGAAAGAGCAGAAAAATGCATAGAAACTTTCTCTTTCTACACTGTTTTTAGAATACAAGTCCCTTGTGGCAGAAGTACTGCACAATTTTAGTCCTCAATAAATATTTATGGGAAACATTCCTTAGGTCCTGTAGTTTTGTAAGGAACAGCTTTTATTTTGTACCAATGGCATCCCTTTCCCACTCTGTTATCTTCTCTCTCCTACTTTTAATTCCCATATTTTGTAGGTATGTCAGTTTTAAGCAGCTGCTCCAAAGAGCAGATTTCAATGGATGGCAGTCAATACAAATGTGAGAAAGTAATTCTAGTGTGCCCATTAAAGAAATTAACTGTGTAGAAACACTAATAAATTACTTTTATTAATAGTCATGTTTATCAGAGCAGACTTGGGATAAAAGCTAAAGAAGGATAGTAGTGACTGCATGAGAAAATGTTGAGATGGGCACCACTGCGGCAAAAAGGATGTGTCAGAGCTCAAAGAAACTGAACTCACCTGAAATTTCTGAGACTATTCCACTGCACATCACAAAGCCAAAAAGGTGGATGTGTAGAGGAAGCCTGGAATTACCACTTGGACTTTGTTACCAGCCGACTTTCTTTCTATAGGCACAGCAGCCATTTCCTCTGAATGGTTTGATAAACTGAAGACAAAACTGCTGCTTTCCAAATCCCAAAATAAAAGAACCATTGGCAGGAGATCAGTTCAAAACAGTTCAAAATAATCACCTCCTTTCAGGATAGGTAGTTCCATGACTTTTATATTCTTTCTCAACAGCATCACTGTCATCTCTGTATTCTGTCAATTATAGAAAATTGGGTTGGGCCACTGGCAGACCATTAGTCTGACTCACCTCACTACAGCACCTCTCATGATTACAACCTCTGCCATTTTTGGCTGATTTTGTGATGGGAAGCAGTTAGGTGGGGATGGTAGAAAGCTGTACATCAAAATCAGCACTTCCAGTACACTGAGACCATAGGTATGTTAACTATGTTTGCACAGGTGTTTGCCCCAAGGCTGTCTGAAAAAAATGGCTTTATCTATTTTTCTGTCATCTGTAGTTTTGTAACCCTTCTTGTCATCTTTATCTAGATTTTATGGCTGCTCTTCCAGCTGGTTCACTGATAAAGTGGTTTGCTGTGGAATATTTCTACTGTTGATTGCCACTATAGTTATATTCACAGCTTTCCTTGACTACTCTCTTTACATAAATATTATTAAGGGCTGTGGCTTCATGGAAATTACTAGCAGCTTATAGATTACAGAAGCCTTTCTGTATCTGAGTAATTACATACAGATCTTGTTGCATTTGGTGTAAATAACACTATCTAATTAGAAGTCTCATGGGATTTTTGCCTTCCACAGTACTTCCTTCAAAATATAAGATACATAATGAAAATTTTTCTTTTTATCTTTTGAAATAGGCAGTTCAGTCTCTTTACTTTTATAAGCAGCATTTTCCAATTTTTCTTCTTCTCTTTAACAGAAACATCTTCACTTTGAGTTTCTGTTTCCCTGAAGTTGAGAATCAGCTGAATACTTTCCATTACACACTCCTTGCTTACAAAAAAAGCAATCACACACTCGTGGTCACAGTTGTCTTGGTTATATTACAGCTCAGGTATGCTCTACAGTGAGCTAATGCTACCTCCTCTCTGACAAATATTTTCAAAAAAACCATCTATTCTCTACTGCCAGTATTAAATCATGTCTCCTCCCTAGTCTACAGAGCTGACACAGCGAAGAGGTTATCTGGATTGTATCCATTCTGCACATCAGAAATACCAGTTTTCTCTCTCATCTGGATAGGGGATGGGTCAGTCCCAGAACAACAAACAACAATAGGTGTAGAACTCAGCTGCCTCCATGAAAACCCTCCCCTCAGGTCTCTCCCCCTCCTTTGGAAGCAAACAGGAATTTACTCCCTGTGTAATATGGGGATGAGGCAATAGGAATCCAAGAACTAAACTGTTTGCTGTGCATGAAACAGAGAGGAAGAGGGAGAGGCAGGCTGAACTAGGAATTTAGAAGGATATGAACATAAAAATAATTTCCAAATGATGTTAGTGTGCTGGAAGAGAGATGCACTGTAGTTTTGATGGTGTGCATAAATCCTCTTGACTTATGCAAGATATGAGTTGGGTACATTTTAGATCTACCCTCTTGTTTTTTCCCCTCTGATAATTTTTCCCTTCATCCCTCCCTATACTCAGCATATTCAATGCAGCATGTTCTGAAAAAGGAGCTGTTATTTTATCAAATTAATCTTGAACATGCTGAGTCCTCAGCCTGCTTGTGAGTATATGAAAAAGTACACACAAGTGTCTCACACTTACCCTTTCCCATCTATTCCAATTTATTCTTAAAGGAGCATTTTCCCTGACAACTACCAACAACTTGCAACTCACCAACAATTCTCAAACAACAGCATTTGAAATATCTTTCCCCCATACTTAATGCAAATATAATTTAAGTTCCTGCCTAGTAATTTTATGGTCAATAACTGTTGCTACAGAATTTATGGACAAGTCCAGTACCATTGCTCTAATTAACCTTTGTGTGACACAGAATTAGGTTCTGATTTACTGTAGCTTCCTGAACGCTTTGGGGCCAAATAAGTGGCAAAGACATCACAACATTAATGTACATATTAGTCTTTAAATTGAATGAATATTATGGCTTTAATTCCTCTGTTTCTTACCTCAGTTTTAAACTGACACATGTGCATTATGAGCACAGCTGTCTTTACACAGGGCAAATTTATCTAGAGAGAAAACCAAGCCTGCAATGCCGAGCTAAAACAACCCCATACTTGCACCATAGAGACTTTGCATTTTCTTTGAGAGATAGGTGGGTTATTTCTAATACCTGCCGATCTCTACTTTTAATCAGATTGCATTTTTGTACAATTATCATTTCAGGCTTCTGTTGATTGCTTTCTCTAGGCATAATGAGTAGAAAGAAACACTATCTCATTGTGCAGAATATTGGATTGGTTGGCGTAATAGACTTGGTTCTATTTTTTGCCTAGCTCTTTGAAAAGTTAATTTTCTCTTTCATCAAATAACTAGCAGACTACTAATAGCATATAAGGTTTTAGAGGGATTTGCATTAAAGAATGCAGCTGTGTGCCTTATCTACTTTTGAAACCAGAGTGACATATGGATGCTCCTTTAGTATTGACTACCTAAGATAAAGTTTAATGCTTGCTGCAAGCCCCCTTAGTTTTAAATTCATGGAATGAGAACGTGGATTATCTCTCCCTGAAGCACACTCATAGCATGGGGAGGAGGTGAGGGTGCTAGTACAGGCTTTGCACGCATAAAGTTGCAGGTTCAAAGCCTCATCAAAGGAGCAGAACCCTTCATTCCAGTCTGAAGCTCAGAGAAATCCTCTTAAGTCATATGCCATTGTATTGGGTCCTCTTTCACAGCCAGTGATAAGTGCCCTGAGGAGAGCTGAAAGCATTTGACAGACAGGATGCGTTTCCTTTGGTGGGCTTCTGCTTGCCATAGGACATGGAGATAAAATAGTGTAGAAGCCCTGTGACTAAGATTTTCTGCAGTCAATGTAGCAGGACTGCTAGATAAACCCTGCTGTATGCCCTGTTGATTCAAAGGTCAAGGCTGTGCCTGGCACTCAGGCTGTCTGCCCCATTCAAAGCACAATCCATGCAGTACAGCTCCCAGCATTTCTGAACACTCTAAATGGTTTGGATGTGGTGGGCAACCCTGCAAAAACACAGATATTTCAAGGAGTAGACCTAGAATCTGCTCTAGACTGAGAAGCTATACATCTAGTTTCTCCCCTAGAAAACTAGTGACTACAATAATTTGGGTTCAATAGTCCAGTTGATTGCTGCCATTTAACAACAGAGAAAAAATTCAAGCATAATTCCTTCAGATGGGATTTGGAATTCGCACACTGACTAATCTGGTGATTTCTGAGCTGTTACACCTACTCACAGTCCATATATTCTAACAACCAAACACTTTTAACTTCAAAGTGAAATTGAATACAAAGGAAAAGCCCAATTCCTTATCTCCCTGAGAAATGTAAATACTACACTAAATGTATTTAGGAGTATATTTTCTTATATCAGCCTCCATGCTATGCCACAGTGTCTGGTTTAGACATTTTATTGCTATCTCTAGGTGAGGCCTAAGACAAGTTTCAATCATGCCTGGATAGTGTTCCTGTTTTAGTCTACATATCCCTAACCATAACCATAACACTGACCCTAGATTTTGCCTTGGTTCAGTGGAGCCTGAAAGAAAGAGCTACTAGACTTTTCACAGATTAATCTAATAGCTTTTGTATTAAAACTACTTTGCAGACTCATAGAAATTGTCTATCTTGAGTTTTACTGAAATGCACTCTACATTCTTGTTAGCAAAATCACAGTTTTGAATTCTTGTCTTATTGAATATAGCACTTACATCATCCCTAACTCCCACCTATGGTGAGAGCTGAGGGCCCTTCAATGGCTCCTAGGGAAATGACATTTCTTATTTTTTCACAGTGCAATGTAATGGCAGCTGTCCTAAAGTAACTCAAGGCTTTCTCCTTTGAGCATTTCCATTCAAATTACATATATGTTACTTACTGAGCCCTATTTATTACACAAATGATAGCATTTATCTGAGACCCAGTTCAGTGCTTCCAGAAAGTATGATGCAGTATTTATGTAACTTAAGTAACTCCTAACCTTAAAAAAATGAGCAGAAACTCTAATGACATGCAAAATTCTGTCCACAACCACTGGACCTTTTCATCATTGCTGCTCTTGTACGTATGTCAACACAAAGAGCTGTTGGACTCCAGGTGACACAGAAACAGCAACTACCTCAGGAGTGGGCATAAAGGTTGCAGAAGAACTGCAGTGAACACTTGCTCATTAAGAAAAAGGAACAAACTTTCGTAAAATACTTGTAGTGTTACTCTACATGTTTTCACACCATGCTAGCTGGCAATTCACACACTAAACAAAGCATCAGACTAAGCCAAGATGAAAAATAACACAAGGTAAGATGAAGGGACATTTCTGATTAATTCAGCAAGGAAATTAGTGGATTATGTTCCGAATGTAAGAGATAAGCTCCTCTTACGCTGCGCTCTTGCTTACCATGCAGGTTACTTCTGTAAGCCTTTACATTAAGACTATTCCTAAACCCAGTTTAGGCTGAGATGCCTTCGATGGTACTTAAAAAGTAGAAATGATAAAAACTTTGTTGATTTCTCTATGCCTCCATTACAGTGGTGAAGGGGAAGCTGTTTAAATTCAATGCTTATTGTTTTTGTTTACTGTTGCAAGCATTATGCGAAAAAAGCCATGTACTTTAGTTATTAAATTAATATCTACAAGTGAGTGTTTATTATTTCAGCTGTAAGATGCCTAACAACAAAAATTATAAAGCAGTATTTTGCATTCAACAGGCCAGCAAATAAGGGACAGACATTTTCTGTCAAAAATGCAAAACAAATGAACACAGCTAGAATGTTTCAAAGTGCCAATGTTTGAAATTTAATGCCTAGCTTTGGAAAGAAAATAATGAAACTTTACAATTCCTTTGGCATTTCCTCTCTTGCCCTCTTGAGTTTATTTGCATATGAGTATTATGTTAATTTAAATCAAAGAATATGTATTATGATTATTAGTAGTAGTAATAATAAAAATAATAATAGAAATTCAATGTAAATTAACGTTAATTATCATTAATTAACTTTAATGCTTATGTACACAGAGAGAACTGAAGCACTGATATCTACTTCCTAGCTTTTAGTTTTCCTTTTTAAAGTTACAGGCAACTTTCTTTTGTTTGCTTGATTGTTTTCTTGTAATTCTGCCCTTAGCTCTTACATGGTTGAAGACTATTGTCCCACTAACTTATATAATTTAAAATAATAAAATAATAAATTCTTCTTCTGCTTGCATATTCGGATTTCTATATACTTGTGTTTATTTAATTTCACAGATTTTTAGAATATTAAGTAATTTTAGATTCACTCTCTCCCATTCTTTACTTATTTGCCTTACTTCACGTAATATATAAATCACGGTATGATTGCATATCAGAAAATATTATGAAAGAAAACTTTCCAGAAAGTAATTATGATATTTTGGTGATTGTGATACTGTCTTGACGCTATTTATTTCTATTTTCTACTTCTGAAACATAGCTGGCAAATTTTCCAGTAGACTTAAATCATCTATTAGACTTGCGTCATTATCTGTATTTACTAGAAAATAAAACTAAAATTCATGGTATTATGAAAGAATAACAAAAGCAGAGACAAAGCTGATCCATATCAGTATTTTCACTCTAAGCAATATATAATTTAATACCTTTAACATCAAGAATTTTGTATTTTTTAAAATAATTTATTAGTTCAAGCATGTGTAGCATCTGTATTTGCCACTTTTTTCTGTTAGTTTGGCATATGAAGGTATAGTGATGCATTAAATTAAGAAATTGTCAAATTTATACAAAGTCAATAGCAGTTTAGGACATAAAGTATTTTACTTTTTTGTTTTGTTTTTTTTTCATTTAGAAGATTTACTATACCTATTAACTTTTTCTTAGTAAATGTTCCTTGTAGGATTGAACATTTCTCATACCTAAATTTTCATACTGAGACGTTTCTCATACCATAATTTTCCCTAAACGCATTTTCAGTGCTCCTGTGTGATGTTAATAAAAGCTGAAACACTAGTTTTCAGAAATCTTATGGCTGGCACAACCTATAAAGATGTCGATTCCAAGTGACAGTCAACACATTGCAGGCTATAACCATATGTTTATAGAAAAAACAGAGAAGAATTTATGACAACAAAGACTTTGTAGGAAGTGTGAGCATTTGACTAAAAACTATTGCCCATCTTTAATTAGATTCAGTCAAGTCAGATAGACTAAGATATTAAATCACAATTTTAGTAGCAGGAAACCAGATACAATCTTATGATAGAATCAATTGCCACCCATTTGTGACTTTTCAACTACAGTGAAGATGATATTTTCCAAATATAACTGCAATAATGAATATGCTTCTCTTAATTTTAAGTCCAAAGAGAAGCCATGAAAAGACCAGAAAAACATCTTCCAGCACATTTGACAGGAAATATTTAAATTATGACAGTCACAATTAACAGACTTATTTAATAGGATATTTTTTTAACATGAAATGGCATTTGTTGAAATTTTACTATTTTTGCTTTTTCTGAGCAAAATAATTAGAAAGAAATAGCCACAACTTTGAACTTTATGCTTTAGTATTTTTGTATACCATACCTCTACAGAACTTATCCTAGGCTCCACATGGAATTTGATCTCCAGGAAGGCAGAGCAATAAAATACAACCCTTTCTACTCTGAGGAAGAATGCTCATATGAAAGTAAAATAAATACCACAGATTCAAATTCAACCTCTTTCCCAGGTTGCTAAGAAAAATCTCATTATATTATTATAGGTAACCCAAGCAACATTCCTGAGTTTAAAGAAATGTGTGGTACAGTTTATAAAAGGATGTATCACAAGACTGGTGAATACTGGAGCTGTGCCAGTGATGTCACCAGCAGTTGCTTTGTTACAGCATTTTTCAACAGCAAGGTTTTAGCAATATATTATTTTGGCTATATATTATTCCTGGAAAGTATCTAGCTTTTGTTTCTAGAAAAAGTATATAGGAATAAATTTGGTATCTGATTTATTTTTAGTTAACAGTCAAGTAAGACAGGCACTAAATGCACACTTTATCCACTTCAATAATTGTTTCACACAAAGAATTAATGGCCTCCTTCATTTGTTTGAATAAGAGTGGTATAGATATGGACCTGTATACCCTGAACTGGAATCATGCCAATCCCACAGTGATGATTTTGGTCCTGAAATGCTTTTGTATGCCTTTATTCTGCTAAATTTGTGTAGTACCCACAATTAATAAATATGGCAAAGCACTGTACAGCAGCACTTCCCATTTTTAAGATTTTTTTTGCTACATGAAATTTTTCAATGTTAGTTGTTTGGATAAGCCCATTCTAGCTATCTAAATTTTCTATATAGATTAATCCTTTGTTTCTAGTGGAAGAGACAGGGAAGTCAGTGTACTATAAGCGTAGTGGTTTGCCATATGTTTGCCTAAAACGTGTCAAAAGGGAGCTTGTGTCGATCTTCTGAAAAGTCATCCAAAGTTTGACAAAACACTAAAACTTAAGATCAGTGTTTGTGAGGGAGCTGGGTGAAAGTATTATCTTGTACACTCTCAGAGATAGTAACTCCTTTCTCAGTTCAGTTATGCCATTAGTGTCTATCAACATGATATATGCCTTAGACCCAAATTAATTTGACTTGAAAAAAAAACTGTTCAACTGTTAACTTCAAACATGGTTCTCTTCATTCGTGCACAGATTTAAATATCTAGATTTTAGACCATCCAAATGCTTCCTATGTTTTCAAGGAACTGAATACACTTTTCACCAAAGGCAACTCTGAGGTAAATATTCAAGGCTATCATTATGTTGTTATTTAGAATAAGGATTTAATACTATCAGGAGTAAAACTTGCAGACAACTGTGTGAATTAAAATACAGCCAGTAAGCTTCTGAAATTACAGGATATCTAGCTTCTGTTCATCCCTTCCTGACTGTCATTTCTTAGTAAAAGCTGTACTGAGAGATATTTGTGCAGTCTGCATGAGACCATGAAATCAAAGCTTAGTGCCTCATACATTAGGTGTGATGCTTTCAGATAAATGTATTCCTTCCACTGAAGCACATCTCCCTAGCTCCTTCAACCATGGAGTAGCTTCCAGATGGAGTGTTGGTTTCCAAGATAATGCAATAACTTTTCTGGTTAATAATAAAGTAAAGTGTAGATGAAAGCTCATTTTTCCCCAAGCCTACTATATATGATTCATTGCTCTTTTGCAAGTGAAGCTATCATTTTTATGACCCCAAACCAGCAGTGATATTTCATAAATGTGTGAAGCTCATGACATTGACAACCTTTACTTTATCTGTCCTTGAATACTGTTATGTTTCCTGCATTTGTGTAACAGCTAATTTAATTTTTAAATAATGTAAGTTAAACTGTTATTATGAAAACACATTGGTTTACTTTTACAGCCTATATTTATTTTACTTTATTTTTTGATACATTTCTTTCCGAGAAGTCAAATAAAAATTTTAAAAATTTCTATGAAAAGATCATAATATACCCATCTTCTAGTAAAATAAGCAAAAGAGATTTCTTCATGTCTGTTTTTTCCCTGTATTTTCTTATCTTTTTTAAGTGTCATTATAAAACAAAGTAAATTAAAATAACAGGGGAAAAATCCATTTTCTTTCTGCAAAAGCTTGTATGAATTTATTCTGTCATATTTTATGGTTTATAGTCCTGTTCTTACTTTGTTATCATTTTTCTCTCCATTGCTATATTAGAGGTAAAAAATTAAAGTAAATTCACACAAAATATTTGACTTTGAAAGACTTTATTTTTGAATTTAAATCTGAATTATAACACTGGCAATCCTGTAGGTTGTATCCAGCACAGCTGGTACATTTCACAGTACCTGAAAACTTATTTAGATCTCTTCCATGTCTACAGTTTTACCTATGCAAATATTCAGGCCTGACTATTTTTTATAACATCAGCTCAACTCCTATGTTGCGTTTTTCTGGAGTAAAGATCAAGAGCTAAGGATATCTCTGTTATGCCCCCTGAAGTTTTGAGTGGTCCTCAAAATATAACTGATAACACTGATTCCTCAAAAAATAAAATAATTTGATTTATTTTTGTTTGGTTCAGACACTGAAGGGAAAAATTATTTGAATGGCCTCAGAGCTACAGGTATGATCCACAATGCCTATTGTCTCTCTGAATTTGATTCTTCCTTTTAATTAATAGATACATCACCTAAGTTTACCAAACTTAGTGGGTGATGAAACATTTAGTAGTGTTGAGGTTTTTTTTGGTTTTTCTTTCATTGCTTGAGAACAGTTTTCCTGAAAATTAGTGCATCAACTAGTATATTTTTAGACTTAATAACAATTTTAACACAGAGACTGATTTTAAACTTAATAGAAACTTTGAAATTGTATTAAAACAATGAAAATTCACTTTGGTTGTTATGTGTTTAAAAGTAGTAACCAAGGTATGTAGTTTAAATGACAGGTTGGCTTAAGAGAGGCAATATGATGCATCTTGCAACTATTACAGCTAAGAGCAAACCTACTTTCAGATCCATGGAACAGTCTTTATTTGAATGCATTCACCTCAAAAGGCTGAGGAAGCAGGTGAGAAGGCTTTACTGTGTACATAGTCCTTAAATTACAAAATATCCAGAAATATGTAATAGTTTTCATAGTAAGGGAGTGTAAATGTTTGTTCATAAGGCTCTAATAATTTTCTAAATAAAGTCAATACACCCTTGAATTGCTTTGATAAACTAAAAATGAGACTTCTTGACACAGGTATGAATTGGGACTAAATTATTATTTTGTGGTGGATCATTACATTGTGTAGGGTTCATGTGAACCAATATCTACAGGCAAGACAAATCATCTCACCTGTGGCCTGAACCAGTGACTTCAAAGCTCAATCATTGATCCAGTATTCCAATTATCTCTCTAGGTGAGATAATCTTTTAATTCCAATTAGCTCTCAAGGTGGACGATCCTTCAACATCAGGACAAGCTTGGACTGTCTCAGCTTCTGTCACTTCATCACTGTCAACAGCTGCAGCCCAGCTCCTGTTCCTGCAGCAAACAGCTCCGGAAGCTATTAGTGTTTTTACAGATCTCAACAGACAGCATTGCTGTACATTTGCAAACAACTGTTACATGCGATTAGTGTCAAACCAACCTACTAAACCAAAATACTCTGAAAGGAAGATTTAAGACATGGGAATAATAGTGCCATTGCAAAATGCTTATAGACTTCTAAAAGGAATGCTGACTTTTACAAAATAACATTTTGATTTTTATCTTACTACAAAGTGGTAGTGTGTTTGGAAGGAGAAATTTTAAATGCCACACACAGATATTCAATACATCTGAACAAAGAGCTAAATGTAAAAAGATCTATAAAATCAAAGAATACTAAAAACATAAATGCTGCTATGCTCCCTTTTCTACCATGATTTACATTTATCTTAAAAGACATTATGAAGAAAAATAAACCCCAGCATACATAATTTTAAACGTTATAATCTTGATGTTTTTTAAATCTTTTTTTAATGCATCACACAGCTTAAAGTTGATATAGTCAAAAAACCTTTTTTCATGAAAAGATACTACCATATAGAGCAGAGGTCCTAAAAAGCTGATGTGAAGGAAAATTCCCTAGCTACTTTAGGCTTAGTATTAACATATTACAAAGTGAAATGAGGGCACCAGTAGGCATTTTATTTTGAGGGCATCATTTAAGCTTGCATTCAAAAGCTGTGCTTTAAGTCTGAACTTTCACCCCTGAAATGATTTTTGCATTTGGCATAAACTATCAGGACAAGAGGCCTGAATCTTTATTGTTACAGTTCCAGCACTTGGGGCTAGATTAGAACCATAATTAGGATGCCTTAGGCAAAGTAGAATTTGAAAATTATAGCAAACCACATCAACAAACAGGTTTGGACTCGCCACAGTTATTCTGAACTTCTGTTTTACTCTCATCCTCACCCCTCTTCTTCCCCCTGGAAGAATTCCTCTTTTGTTCCCTCACACAGAAATGAGGACTGGCATGTTGTCTTCTATCATCTGACTGGCTCTGTCCTCTTGTCATCAACTTATGGAAAGAGGTGACATGTGCTGCTTTGCTTTTTTCATGCACTCTCAACCAGTCTGAGCCTTCAAATAAGATGATCTTTGACTGTTTGAGGAGTGGTATTATTGAGCTCAGTGACTGGTTAATGCTTGTCTTCAGCATTCTTGGTCACTGCCTGATTATTATATGAATGCCTATATCCTACTATCAGTCAGGATATTATTCCTTGAATATCACATACTTTTTAGCTAAATGTTGCTTACTTCCTCGACAGCATAGTACCATTTTCATTTACTATGATATCAAGTTTCTAGTTGTCCTAAGGTATTGCATTTAAGAAAAATAAACATTGCAGTCATTAAACTATGGGGTTTACATCAAAATGATTCAGAAAAAAAAAGAACTGAATTCAACTAACAGAGTGGCTGTGCCACAAGGGAGAAACAATCTCTAACAAGACATCAAATTGGTTTCAGGAATACAGCTGAGGAGCCCCAGCCAAAGAATGCTGCTGCTGCATTGTGTTTGCATTTCTGTGATGGGATTTACATAACTCAACATGACATTATATTGGCTAAGACACAAATCTAGTCTTTAATCCAACAAGATGCACAGAGCTTGCTGGGTTGTGTCACCACGATCCTCTCTGCCAGGCTTCTGTCTCTTGCTCAGCCAAACACAATCCTTACACATATTTATCCATTTAATACCTGCTGGATGTTACTCACTGCTTGCGTGCCCACCAAGTTACAGTATTCACATATAAAGTGCTCTCCTTGCAGACTGGTTATTTGCCAGTGATACATAAGTGCCCAAAGGGCAATTGAAATTTTGTTTACATTGTGAACGAAAATGTGTCTTTCCTCTACTGGATCATAATCGCCCCTTTAATCATTCTGCTTTCTCTCATTTCACTCATATTTACCAGCCCTTAATGAGTTTTTAGCATGGACACAGTTAGAATTGCAATTTTTCCATTAAGATACCTCCAAAGAACTTCTTTTGCAAACTGCTAATCAAGAATGCAATTGCAAGTCTGCACGGTAGACAGGGTGCCAGGTCTGGAGGCTGTGGAATAATTTTGAAAGAACATACTAACTTGATACTTATTTAAACTGCTAAAGTTCTGCCTAAATCTTTACTAAATTCTTTCTGTTACAGTCCTTCTTTGGTTCTTTGCCAAAAAAGAAAAGCTTCAGTCTCCCTGAAAAAAAGCAAACACAGGAATAAGTTTATGAGTCCTACGAATACCAATATCAATAATACCATCAGGGTGGTCAGTGTCAGCTTACACACAGCATAAGAGCAAAATACAATTCTGGTAGTTTAGTGTTTAATCCTAAACCCATGTTTAGATTCAAGTTTTGCCTTTTACAGGCACAATTATCATGTAAAAATGACAACATTTTAGATATTTTTCTTATAACTCTGAGTACCTGAAATATTTCTCAATTTTCTGTAAAGAAAACAAGGTACCTTGACTTATAATGTTTAAAGGCAGCTAATTCTCAGCTCTCCCATTAATTTAAAAATTATCCTCAATTTATTCTATCATCTCTCATCACTTCACACTCATATTTTTGTGAATTTTGTTAGATTTTTTGTTCTTTATAAGACAATTTTCTATATTATAAAAAAAGAGGGTTTTTTCCATGCTGTAACTTTACTCATAAATTCAAATGTTGTTTTCGGTCCCACAAAGTTACCTGATCTTCCTCTTCAATCCATCAAATCCTATGATGCCTATATAGACATCTTAAATATCTGTTTCCCACTTGCATTCTATGAAGATTCTGAGACAGTTCCTTTGTTTTCCTTTCCTTAGAAACCCATCTTCAATTTCTCAGGGCAAATCTCACAGTCAGAAAATCCTTTCCTGCTTCAGACACTTATACCTTTCTCTTTAAAGTAGGGGCTCTCTCAGCTGCTATATGCAATTCCCAGAGCTTAACTGAATTGAAAACTGCAGACAATACAGTGCTTGAGATGTAATCCACTTACTTGCCTGAAGAATTCTCTCAAGAGAGTCTCAGTTGGCAATGCCATTTTTGCCAAAATCAGTGATCTAGCAATCCTAGGTTAGAGTGGAAAATACAAAACTGCAAAAAAAAGAAATTAAAAAATCACCACCCTAATCCCTTCTTACAACTATCTGACTTTCATTTTTCCAACTTTTCTGCAGAGAGTTCCCAGCTTAGTCTATTTTGAGGCAACAGCTGGCTGTTGACTAAGCATAATTGGATTCAGGCAAAAATAAGCTGCAAGAAATGCATCATTTTCCTGTGCACTTATGGGTTCAGTTCCACTTGGTCGTGAAAATCCCTTAAAAGCATCCCTGCGCTATCAGAAAAAGGCTGAGGTCAGCTGGAGCACTCCAGTGAACACCGCCTGGATTTAAATTGCTTTGGTTAACAGGTTCATTCTGAAGATTTGTCAGTTAAGGATTCTCTTTCCCATATGCTCTGGCAGACTTCAAGTCTGTTGAGCATGGTACAGATTTCTATCTTCTCACACTTTTCACTGGAACCCTTCTGACTGTTGCCTTTGAAGATTTTTTTTCTGGGGGAGTAAAAATAAAAACATATATTATATTTTATTTCTGTACTCAAATGCTTGTTAGAAAATGCAAATTTAAATAATAGGGTAGTTGAAAACATAGGAACATTCAAGAATCTTTATGAAGCAAAATTCAACACATAAATTGGAATGATAGGAAAATAGGATTATTTTTCTTCAAACTGCATGAAATATACTATAAAGCTGCAATAAAGAAAATATAAAAAAGACTAAACTCATAAGCTCTTGTTAACATCTGTCACCACACAGTATCGCAGTAACTATACCTTTATAGTAGTTTAGTACATCTTCACTCTAACTCACCATCTGTTCCAATCTGTAAAACTGCATTTGTAGCATGGGATAAAAGGGTGTTTTTTTTAAAGTCAGAAAATTAATTTGTGTGCGAGTTGTGATAATAAAAAAATTCCATATTTAAGGTATTGTATTTTTTTATAAGGAAAATAATCCTATTAGCTGAAAAAAGGCTAAAATTATTTTTGATTGTTGCAGAACTTCCTGGTTTGGGAGTTTCTCATCAATAAGCTGCTGACAACTCACAGGCAGTTCCATAACATTCACAAATGCAAGTATCTTTGCTTTGTCAGATCCAGTTTCCAAATGCATTGCAAGAAATTTCATTCTTTGGCAAACCCATAGCCAGAGACTTTTTTAAAACAGAGCTTTCAAAACAGTTCATTCTGTAACCAGTTCTGCCTAATACCTTTACTTGCCTATAGGCTTCCCATGAAATTACTGATGAAAAAAAACCAAAACCTAAGAATACAGGGAGGAAATTTATCTGTCAGCAGAACATTTATCTTCCTTTGTTGCCTGTGATTATTACATTGGTGATGTCACACTCAAAAGTCAAGTTTCTTTGTGGTTTTAGATTCATCATACAGAACTCCTAAGTTAGTAGGAAACTCTATGATAATATAGAGATTTTGCTGAGATTTAACATTTTCTTCTGTTTCAGTAGACCCATGTGGGCTACATCATAAGTGCTGCTTTGATTAGTAGGCTTGGAAAAATAATTCCGTTTATACAATTGTGCACTCAAAAGGTAAAGAAGCCAAGGGGAATTTTAAGATTTGGAATTTAAGAGAAATTAGAAATGTCATATGAGTGTTTACCTTTAAAAATGATAGTTCTTGGTCAATGACAACGTTTTTTTTCTGTCTGAGGAAACAGTATTTCAGCCTTTGGACTTGCTAGAGTACTGCCAGGAGAAAAAACCTCAAATGTTCAGCAAGCAAAGCATCCCACAAGCATATGGCTGTAACATCAGCATGAAAAGTGGGTATTTAGGAGTCAGTACCTGCCACTATTTCTCACCCTGAACAATAATATCGGGGATTAAACTGAAAGTCCTCACACATAAGTAATCTTGGCCACACTGTGTTCAAAGCAATTGAACCCCACACTACAGACTAAACTCTGAGGTGTTTCTCATCACTTTACAGTAACATTCCCTGCACTATCAACAGTTACAGCAGCTCCCAAGACTTTTTATGAGCCTACCAAATGACCCTTACCCTTTAGAGAACAGAGAACAACCTATGTAAGAGTGACTCTGTCCTGGATATAATTTTGTACTATGTAGATAATTATAAGAAAATATTTAGTTTTCAAGTACTGAATGGAATACACAAATCAAAATAGCTTATACATGTGGATATGTATATATATATATATGCACACATGTACACTTACATACAGATGTATATGCATGTATTTATGAACATAGATAAAAATGTTTGCAGAACTTGTTTGAATTATAGTTATTAGAGATTGGCAAAGAACTTGATATTACTATGAGTGCCTTTAACCAGAAAATATCCAGCAATAACTGCAAGAAATTCCAATACTGGGATAACTTTTCTATGGTTAATAGTCACAACAAACCAAACGTGTGAGCAGCTGGTGGAGAAAATTGCTTATTGATGTTATGCTGGGAAAGAACATGAGTCTTGCAATCTGTGCAGCAACCAAATACAATAAGAACTGTAGATTTGATTTTGGATGAAATACTCATTTAAAATGTTTACAATTGTATTAGAGTCTTTATTCAATATTTCTTTCATTGCTCTAACTTTGTAGAAACAACTCTTGAGCAGTGGATAAGCTTCCAAAATAAAATAAATGATAGAGTAAGAGAGAAAATTTATAAAGCATAAGAGATAGAAGAACAGGTGCATCAGAAAGTTTTGTATTTTGGACAGATTTTAAAACAGATATTTGGATGTGACTGGGTTGAAAATTAGGTACGCAGAGGTAATGCAAGGAAACCGACATAAAGCAAACTGTTCCAGATTTGATAAGCATTATCACTCTGATTTGAAATTTTAGACATTATTTGGATGAGAGAGTGGACATGTCTGAAAATACCCTCATTTAGTATTTTTAGTCCTGCTTCTGTGCTTGTTTTTGTTAATATTACCTGTTTTATTACTCTATGTTATGAAAAATTATACCTACAAATATAGGTAAAAAAAAAAAAAAAAAAAAAAGGCTTCCTTAGATTTAAATCAAAATACCTGACTGAAAAAGATGCCATCTCATTTATCCCAGCCAAAATCAAAGCCCTGGCAACAGCTTGGTAATTGATACAGAGTTATTGCAAATCGCTAATTCAGGCATCCTCCAGACCTTATCTTCTGCATATTTTCCTATTTCTCCTTTACATCTTCAAAACCCCTTAAAACATTCATCTAAGTCCTAGTGCTCAATTTATGCTTCCCAGCAGATTTACTGTCCTAGCAGGGTAACTCAGTATATTCACAGCTATGCTGGAGTGGCCATCACAAAGTCAGGATTGTCAGCTCAATGGGGCAGGGAGTTTTGAGTCAGATGTCCAGCTGTACAGTAATTTTCAGAGAGAATAAAAAATCCTCATCTATATACCTCAAGGCATCTCTAAAGTTCTATCTTTCCTAAAGAGTTTTTTGTAATGCCTAGGTGTACTGTGACAGTAGCTGGAAACTACCATTGCACTTCCTACCTATTTCTTGCTTTGCAAACATAAAAATGTATGGGATTGCATTCCTTTGGACCAGCTTAGCAGTCCCTTAGACTGCTACAAGTCTAGTGCCACAATCAGTTTTTCCTTTTGAAAACACTTCGTGCTAGGCAAAAGAAGCAATACTTTTAATTGGTTTAATCCCAAGAAGGGACTGAAATTTCTGAACCTCTTTTAGCATTATTAGCTTAGTAAGAGTAGAAGATAACTAGGAAAGTTATAAGAACTACTTAGCAGCTGGAAGTATCTCTAAAAATTATCATGCCTAAAACAATGTGCTCTAAATAGGCAGGGATGCTGGAAGATTTTATTGCAAAAACTAATATTAGTATCCTCTTTAAATATTTTCTTCAGCTCAAACCCATAGTATTTCAGCATGCATGACACACTAATGCTTGTGCCTTCCTCACTCACATCACTCATCTCACTAATTTAATGAGTTTTGATTACTCACCAGTGCTGCTACTTCTCTCTGAACTGTCTGCCTAAATTCTTGTCAATATTGTGGAAAAAGATTGTCCTACATCTACAGGTTGTAGGTGTTAACACAAAAAAGAGACCTTTCATTATTTTCTTGATATTTCGAATCAAATTAACTTGAAGACTTTATAAAATCTTAAATGCTTAGATCTCCAAAGTTACAGTTACAATGTTTAAATCTCATATATTCATTAGCAGAGTATGTGTTTATCCTTACTATGTGCTACATATGAGTCTAATCAGAGAGCTGTGTAATGACTACTGGGATATCCTTGAAGCAAGTGACACATTTACTAATTAGAATAGTGGAGGAAATTTACTTGACTCATTCTTAAATCAAGAGAAATATTCCTGATAAATGTGAGTCTTGTAGAGTAAAGACTAGCTAGGAACTTGAGGATCTGTTCTGAAATAAATAGAAAAACAAACAGTCAAAGACAACAAAGAAATATTTTTTTTCCCTTTCCACTGGTGAGAACCAGGTCTGGCTTCAAATGCACAACCTTAAATAGAACACCTATCCAAGAACTATACCATATGTACTTTCTTTAACTGCACATAAATATATGCTGTACCATAAGCTTTTTTTGAATATTTTTAAAGAATATTTTCATTCATTTTATTAATGATTAGCATGGCTCTATGTGCTGTGAGCTTTTAGCTTATTTTAAATTTTCCTCATATTTTATCACAAGGTCTTAATTTTTTTGGAAGACATTTAAATTTTTTGCCATTTTAAAAGCATAGCGCTTTTAGTTATGCACAAAGAATGTAAGGTCAACACTTAAGAACTAATGCCCGATGAAAGTGTAAGTCAAATATTTCTTAGCTGGTTTAAGCATTAAGAAAAATAAAGTAAAAGTTATTTGAATTAAATAGTGGCTTGAATTCATTTTCTAGGTTACAGAGATTGTGAAAAAGCCCCTTGTACTGTATTCTTAGTGTTATATTTTACAAAAAAAAAAGAAAACCTGAAACTAGTATATTCACCATCAACAGACTACAAAACTGAGTTACCCTAATAAAAAAATCTTGATTTAAAGAAAATTATTCATTTTATATACTTTTACAGTATGGAGATAAATAATAAATTACAATTTTTTTCTTGTTAAAAACAAGTGTAAAATTATATGTCATAGAAAAGGAAAAAACAATGGAATACATTTTGAACAGTGTATGTACTTATTTATACTTGATCTTAAAGTTTGTATGTTTTATAAGACTTGTTAAATATAACTCACCACTTTTAATTTTTTAGATTAGAAATCCTGAGAAAAAGTTACCACAGAAAAAGACAAAAACTTAAAATTTCCCTGTTTTACTGAATTAACCTGTGTCCAACAACACTTCTATCCAACTGGAATGTAAGAGCTTTTCCAGGATTCTTATGTCCCTTGGCAACTAGTGGTTTCCCAATGAATTCAAAGATACGTTATTTCAGCCAAAATGGTACAGGCATGCTTGACAGACAGTTTGGATGCAGTCACCCCTCTTTGGTGGCTACGAGATTCCACATAACTCCCATGAGACTGTCATGTTGATAGCTAAAGATTTTAAAATCATAGGAAATTTGGGGAGTTAGAAAGAAAGTTAGGCTTGGTGAGCCCTGGGAAAAGCCTTAAAAGTAGGCCCTGGGAAATGTTAGGCTTCGTGCTTGCTAAGATCATGTGAAATTGCACCTGTGTAGTCAGTATATGATAAATGATATAACTGTTAAATGTGATTATAATTTCTGTTTAAAGAATCATGAGAAATTATGTTAGTGGTTTGAGGGGGGATCACGAGAAATCCATGTTTGGGTTAAATCAATGGATACAATAGAACAATGGAAGTTTAATAATTAAAATATAAGTTATATAATGATAGAGTATAAAAACATGTTTAGCTCAAAACCAAAGCAGGTCAGATTTGGTACCCCTGACACCTAGAGCTCTTTAATAAAAGCACCTTCATATACTCATTCTATGATTATGTGTTCCTGAGCGCTAACAATGTCAGGTGGCCTCTGCCTCGCAGGAGCTCTTCAAGACATGCCTAATTTAGCAGTAGAAACATACCTATACAGTAAGCTAAAGAAAAAGTGAATCAGATTTTAAATATTTCTGTGCATCTTAAAAAGGAAATGCTTTAATGGGATCAAAGCTTGGAGACGTCAAAGTGATCCATTGCAAGTGGAGTATTTGTCCTCTGAACCATTATTACGCTATATGGCACAAAGAGCGTTTAAATGCTCTTCTTGGTATTTCACTGAAATCTGGCCTGAAGTATTGGGTCTTTCACTCCTAATATCTCTTTTACAGTAATTATAAAGGAGTTATTTACCACTTCTTCATTGAAATAAATACTACAAGTTGAAAACTTTGATTTGAAATATGATTAATTTCATTGGTAAAGCAAAATGGGAGATGTCTTACATTTGTGTTTGAGATTTTTGCTTTCTATTTAATTACAATGTAGTGCTGTCCTGTGATCACAACTATAGTGAATTTTAATTAGACTTTGATGGTTTTCTACTTAAAAATACAATCTGATGAATTTGATCCAACTTTCTGCCCAGGGCCAAATGTGAACCCATTTTGGATTTTAATATTTGCTTAAATCATGTAGACAAACAAATTCCAGCCAGTGAGTTCCCAATGAATTGTTATCTTTCCTATTCACTATTATTGCTGTCTGTGCTATGAGATTGGATATCTAAATTAAAATATTTTAGAAGCAGAGCAAGAAGCAGAGCTATTATATTAAGAAAAGGATTAAAAAATAATTAGCATTGATCATTCATTCATTCACGTAAAAATATTACTTTCCCAATGTAAAAGTTATTATTGGTAATTGCCTCTTATATTTCACAGAAACATTTGCACAAAAGAATCTGAAATATTATTACATGCATTTTACAATAATACGGGTCATTTGAGCAACTATTGTAAATGCTTGTCTACTCTTGTGGGGCATGATTATTGGGTTTATAAAATTCTGTAGATATTTCTTAAATGTTTAGAATGTTGAAAATTCATTCTTTATCTTTAGAAATAGTATATAAAATACCTTCAGTGTTATAACTTTCTACGGATTGCGAGACTCTAAATAGTTTGATATGGTATCTAAAACTGTTACATCTGGGTGATTTCTTCTTTGTTTGCTATGTGATGGTATCTGTTAGGTTTTGTTTTCTTTCAGAAATTATTCCTGTCCTAGATTCATAACAAATCTATGGAATGTACTCTGCCACAGCTCATTTGTACACAAAGTACTGTAGCCTCTCTGTAATTTAAAGTCATCATCTTTTTCCTCATACCTAATGAACTTGCTAACTTGTGTCAGTCCAAACATAATTGTAGATTCCTAAATTCATTGTTCCTGATTAAATGCAAGAGAGTAAGAACTGCAGGTGCCCTAATTTTAGGTACCTTCATAGTCAACTGTCTTACTCCTATGTCCTTTAGTTCCTCTATGATGAGCAAAACTCGAGATAACTGGAATACAGAAGTTTAAAGAAGGAGTAACTAGCTTAAAATTTAGAAGTATTTCTGTAAAGAACATGTTAAAAGTGAAGTTTTTAAGGATTGCATTAATTTTTCTGACAAGCTTCTAAAACCATCAGAAGCAGAGTTCTGCTCCAGAAAAATCACAACATTCGAAGTCCTTTAATTTTTGAATTCCTGTCTGAAAAAGCACTTTTCTTACTTTGATTACCATGGCAACTCCTATTAGATATGTTATTATCTAAGTTACAGCCAGGGAACAGATTACTCTGTTTTGTATAATCACATCTTGGGTAAGTAATGTCAAATAATCAATGCAGTGCAATTTTTAATGAATTTAATTAAAAGCTTTCATAGCATTTTTTTTTCTGAAAGGTATAAATGGACTTTTCAGTAATATTAAGGGGCACAAAAAGTTACCACGCTCTTTTTCTAGTATAACAAAACTAATCATTTTGTAATGGTTCTAAATGACTGGAGTAAAGCCCAAAATATTATAACCCCTCCCCTTTGGCAAGATACTGTTACTATCGCCAAAGAACATTGCATTCACAAAAAAAAAAAAAAAAAAAAAAAAAAAAAAATTACAGAAAACAAATTAATAATAAGAATCATGTTCATTCAGATGTTATTTACAGTTACATAAGTGATTTCAATGAGAAGCATGGAAAAGCCTGCTAAATGTCATTCGTATTATCTGTCCAGGCTATGAAGGGAATTGCAAGAAAACAGTGAGGGGCCATGTAATGAAAGATGATTTTAAAATAATTTGCCTGTTATAAATCTCTAGATTCTCTCCAACCCTAAGTAATGCTACTTGTGTGGGTTTTCCAAGTATTTATAGTGAAACTTGCTGCTTTCTTGTATCTGTAGTAAAACATGAGAGGAAAAGCATATACAGATATAACTGGTAGAAAGTGTAAGAGCACTAAATACAAAAATTTGGTGAAGCATAGAGACCAAGAGTAGCACAATTAGTCTCTCCAGGAACAAATAAACTTGAGCCACTCCCAATCCAAATTTGTTAGTCTAGGGAATATGAAGTGTCCCTTTTTCAGCCGGCAGCAGTGATTAGCCTAAACATTCAGAGCAAGATGAATTTATATGTTCTACTGCAAGCAGCTTGGGAGAAAAATACAGAGTGCCAACACTCCATAGGCATTTGAAAGAGATCAATTTCTTTCCTTTAAAAAGACAGATAGACACTGTAGGACAGACAGAAGTTAGAAAGTGCTGTGTGAAGGCCCCCCCATTCTTCTCCATCATTCATTTTAAACATTTTAATTAATGCAGTTCATAACAATGTCTAAAGTGTAAGCATCTAATCTGATTACATAGTAACACCTACAAACTTTTCTGTAATTACAGGTGGAGATTATAGATTTCTTTCCCTCTGAAGCAGGAAGTTTGGATCACCTCAGGTGCCCCCTATATTGGAGCATATATGGTCCCTACAGTCCCAATGCAACACTTTTTGATAAACTGACTTATGATCAAACCTACTGGTTTAAAACGAAGATACAGAGAAAAGTGGAATAAATGTTTCCAGAGAAAAGTTAAAATAGAGAGTACTGAGTTGACTCCAGAGCCAAGGGTGTAATGGGAGGTAGCAGCAGACATTTTACTAACTGGGCAGCCATGTGAACTTAAAAATACAAAATTTAACCTACACTAACAATTTTGTTAGCTGATAGATAATTTTGTCTCTCTCCATTAATTTTGTGTTTCTATTCAGGGCTTCCCTGGAAAATGTAGATGGTTTCAATTTTGACCAGCTATCCTGATTTAAAATTACTTAAAACCAGATCTGGATCTTGCAGCAGGAAATTTCTCATCCTCTTAAATCATCTTGTTATAACCATTTGTATAAAAGAAAGTTTAAAAATAAGACCCTTAAAATCACGAGATTCAATCATCTAAAAGGAGAAAAAAAAACATTTTTTTTCTCATTTTTGTAAGTCTGAATTATCTGAGTTGTCTTGGAAAAGTAAATAATAACATGCCTTAAGTCAAGTAATGTGGATCAAATAATAGGAAAGTATCTTGTAGAAGGTAGAGTTGCAATACTTCAAGAATTTCATTTGCCTCTAATCTTACATTTATTTCAAAAAATGTTACAGGAGAAATGATTCTTGACATGAGGTAATTTGCGAGGATTGAGAACACGGACCCTGCTATGCCATCCAAGTAAAGCCAGCTTACTACACCAGTTTATCAGTATTTATAGGTCACTACGTTCATACAAAATTTTCCACTCAAACCCCTTTGGCCTGGTACCCTTTAGAAACACAATCTTTTCAATTATCTCTTATGCTAGTAATGTCCCTGTTGTCTATTTCACCAGCAAAGTCCTTGCTGTATCTTCCCTCGTCAGAATGGTCAGCATCAAAGGGTCAGAGTGACCAGACATGACGTCTGAATTTCTCTTCTTGCCTTGAGTTTACCTCTCCCACAGCTTCCACTGTACCAGGGTCAGAAGGTCGGTGCTACCCGACTCAGCTTCTGTAGCTGATCTTCTACAGTAAGTCATTATGATCTTTGGATCTTTAAATAAATTAATTAAAATAGAGATTATTGCATTAGAAAACTTCCCAATGCAATAATTGAACACAAAGTTGTGGCAGCTTTTCATGTTACAGTATTATGTACTTTATTTTTTAATAATGGAGTGAAGAAAAGCTTCCAGAAACACTGATGTATCAGAGAAAAAATATATATCTAGGCTGATGGAAGTCAGAATCTCAGGAAAGAGTTTGTGGAACAAAGTATCACCAAAACAGAGCTTGGCATCCAACAATCTTGATACTGAAACAGAAAGTACAATCAAGTGCAAATACATGAATCATCATAACTTGTTCATCAGTTTCTTAAATTTAGTTACAGAAGCTTTTCTAATGGAATACCACCAAAAAATGCCCCAAAATACTTAAACATAAATCCTTCAATGTATTTTTATGTCCTGAAAGATTTTAAAATTGTTCTTTTTAAAAACTTCTCTTTTTTTTTTTCTTTTTAAGAATTTTTATAAAGTATATGATGAGTATATAAGCAAACACATGAAATTAGGAACAGAATATTTGTGAGAAGCAGCAGGATAAAAAAGGTGATAGATCTCAGAGATAAAAACTTGGAGTCAGAATATTATTAAATTGTTAAAAAGAACATAATGACAGTCTTTTTGTTATACTTTTTTGTGCAAATTTTCATAAATTAAAACTCTGATTGTATACTAGCAGTTTATTCATTGGTTTAAGAGAATAAGATGGTTGCCCGCCAGGCATTGACTAATAGTGTTACTCTTGATGAATTTCTCTTTCCTTGGGAGATTCTGAGGATATGAAGTACTATGAGGCTTGATTTATGCCTGACATGAAGCTAAAGTCTAGAATACTTCTCCAGTAGACACAAAAGATATTTTACTTACTTCATTAGCCTGCAAAAAGGAAAGCTGAAAAGAGAAATTTGTATTAGTCATTGGGGCTCAGAGATCCTAATTACATTTAGTATTGAGATTCAATGAAGGGAAAAAACCATCAGTATAGTGAAATTGTTTATTGTTCTTGTTTTTCTTCTAATAATACGATGCCAGATGGAAACCTCTGTCTATATTAGCCACCAAATTTTAATTGTATTACATTGCTTCTTTTAACTGATAGACTCATTTGCAGAAAATAAGTTATTGCCTCCCCCAAATATTTAACAGCTTCTTCTTAACTTGGAAATTCTAAAACATTAAAAAGTCTCTTTGAAGCTCTTATTTCTTAGTCATACTGCTGCATTAGAGAAATTACAGAAATCTCCTCTCCCTAAACATTTCAGATGTTTTATATTAACTAGCCGTTGAAAACATAATTTACAATGAAAAATTTTCTACCAATGGATTGGAACAGAGAATGTCATGGATAATTTTAAGGTGCTCCATGACTCCACGAGTTAAAAAAGGCAATGAAAAAAGTGAGAAGTCAACTAAAGAAAACATAAATATATATATATATATATACATATGTGTGTGTGTGTGTGTGTGTGTGTATATGTGACTATATATATATTTCTTACATTTTTTGCATATCCAATCTACAGTTCCTAAACAAAACATTGGCCTTGTAGATATTAGGAAACCTACGAAGAAATAACAAATATCTCTTTGTAAAAGAGTCCCATTAAGATTAGAGGAAAAGGAAATAACCTCCAGCCTAAAAGTGGAAAATATTCAGGAGAAAGCAGCAATGCATACAATGAAATTTAGCTATGTCTGGGTATGCACACTGAGGAGATGTTCAGAGGACAAGTATAGCAGAAGCACTGCAGCAGTCCATTTAGCTTATCCTGTTGCCCAAAATGGCCTACCTGATTGCATTTGGATAGGGCAGGAGGCACTTTCAAAACAATTTCATAGAGTTATCTTTGAGCCCTTTTTTATGGCACAGCTGAGGCTAAGCTATCAGATCTCTGTTCTTGCTTCTCTCAGGAATACAGCACTCCACACTTATAAAGGTGCCTGTACTACTGTGTCATTCACCATCTTTCAACTGGTGCATGTAGAAGTTTCTTAAGCACTAATTTTGTTGTTATTTTCAGGGAAAGAGCAGTATCCTCCTGTCACAGGCTTTCATACTTCATGGTACACAGCAAGCCCTCATAGTATAGATCAACAGACTTCTGCCTTATCTTCATCTGTGTTTTTTATATAAAATATAAAACATTGGTGTATCATATTGTGAAACATCTATAAGCATCCATCCAAGTTTATGGATGTTTATCCATAAGTTTATCCAAAGTGTATCCAAAATTTATGCTTGGATTTCATGAGAAACATAGCTGAAAGGAATAGCAATGAGGTAATATTTGTTATCACATTGTCATAAATTCTAACAAAGCAAGAAAACATATTTTTAAGTGGTTTGTGATTATAAATTCACTTGCCATATCAGAATTACATTGCAGGTAGGGAACTGAGATTATTTGCTGGAACTTTTTTTTAATGATAAAAACAGAAGCTTTAAAAAAATTTTAATTTAAAAATATCATATAGTTGATAGAGTGAAAGTACCTAGTAGAACACACTCTTTTATCGGAAATATGACTTATGCATACCCAAAAGTTAATAACCATTTATTGTTGTTATTATTATTAACCATTCAAAGTTGTATTGTGCTCCTCATTTAATATAATTCTGTCTGGTGAGCACTATATTCTGGTGATTAGAGATAGATAGATAGATGATAGATAGATAGATAGATAGATAGATAGATAGAGTACTAAACTGATGGTTGGAATGTGTAACATTGCTCAAAGTCAAAATTTTCAGTCATTTCAGATAAATTGGATAAAGCCAAAATCTAAAAGTGTGTTATAAACTGTGCTCATTAAATATGCATTAATATGTTCATTAAAATAATTCAATTTGGCAATACATTTATGGAAAGTGTAAAATATTTCAAAAAAGTTAAAGTGAAAATGTGTTCATAGAGACTTCTATATTTGAGAAGAAATTATGTGGCTGTCTGGCTACAAAAAAAAGACAAAGATTGTTTTGGATGCATACATTTTCCTGCTCATGAAAAGATGGATTTACAGAGATACTAAAGTTGACCTAACTGGCTTCAAAGTCTCTGATGATTTCAATGGATCTTGTCAAAGAATAGGCCATTCACATAAATTGAAAAAACAGCAGAGGGACAGGATCAGGTAGTCAAGTAGCTCTGTATGTCATGGCTTTCAGAGTAAACCACTCATGTGAATGACAGAAGAGCACTTCAGTATTTACCTTGAGATGTCTTATCTTTAATGATAGATCTAACTTTTACTATTAAATGCTACTGACTCAAATTTATGTGGCCCTCAATGACTTTTATTATGAAGGGTGATAGTGTGTCTCTGTTCCAAAATCTTTCTGAAGGTGCAGATCCACAGATGCCCCCAAGAATGCTTTAAATTGTTCTTGTGGAGGACTCCATAGCAGATGGAGGACTCTTGTACACAGACACAACACCAATAATGGCAATCTGAATTGGTTCTTGCATTCATAAAAATGGTCACTTTTTTTTTCTCCATTTTAAAGCCCGAACAAGGAGTGGAATAGCACTGTATTTTTTCTAAATAACCAGAGGGATGATATGCTTAAAACCAAATTCTAGTTGTTACTGTTCAGAAGAAAAGGATGAAACATTCAGTTCAAAAGAGTACCACTGTCCCCTCTTTCCCAATTTCTTCTTGGCCCAAAGCTCTCTTTCTATCAAATAAACATCACTTTGCTTTTTAAGAAGAACATGTCTCAGACACTACAAAACAATAGTTAAATTCTGTCCATGAAATAGGGCATTTAGAATTCAGCTCTTCAAATGGAGATTAGAACAGACCCTTTTCAAAAAAAAAACGGTGCAGCGGATTGATTCAAAGGTCCCTCTATTCTTATAACTATTAGTATTTATTACTTTAATATTCTGAAATGCAACACCATTACAATTGAAATTTATGGTTAATCTTAAAGAGATAAAGAGATAAAATAAGCCCTAAGTTAACAGTAGAGTCACTTGGTCTCGTTAAGCACTGCATCATTAGATTAGAAATCTTAGAGGGCAATGCTACAAAGAAGGAAAAACACATAGAAAATATTGTTAATATAGTTTTGAAAATAGTATTTTAAATAAAAATCAAAGAAACTTTGAGACGTGCATATTAAATAACTTGTCCTGTAAATTAATGGCTAAAAATATAAAATGCAGAGAAATTTCTTATCAATAAGAATAAAACCACCTTTTTGTGACATAATTCATTTTCTTACAGTTAAAAAGTAATAAAGCTGGAGTGACTTAAATGAACACACTCTCAAAGGTTAAATAAATTGTAATGCCGTAGAACTACTGGTGTTTAGAACATTTAAAGGTCAGTTCTGCGGGATTTTTTCATAAAGTGTGAGTTTATTTTGTTATTTACGAAAATTACAGTTTCCTCAACTGAAAAAGTTTAGGAAGGTCCATCATGTCACCATGTCTGTGGTAGCAGAGCTGGAAAGGTTCTGCTAGATTGAACAGTGAGATTAGCACAGAGACAACATCTCTTCCGCCTCAATCTATAGCATCAGAACATTAGACATATAGCATACGCACATGGAGACAGCATAGCATACCAGGAAGAGCTAAAGTCTCAATCTCTGCAAAGGTGTGACAAAAAACATTATGCCAGAGCTAATATGCATCTGTTTCAGGTGTTTTCCACCTACATTATATAGGAATAATCTCAGTTAAATGCTTTGAAGTCAGAAAAACATGATGCTTTGTATACTTGTACCGCCTTTTATCCATGAAGTATCCATAAACAATGAGATTTTAGAAGATTATGGGAATTAGAAATAAACATTTTTGATCATCTGAATGTACAAAGGATAGCTTATAAATTTGTGATAACCTGAGAAATTCCTCCTATGACTATGATGCAGGCTCCTATAGAAAGGGATTTCAGAGGAGAGTAAACCATCATCTTCCAATAAAAAAAAAGTAAAAAAAAAAAAGTAAAAGCTTTGGGCATTTACATTTTTGCAAATCATTGCCTTAATTTCTAATTAATTACTTAAAATCTTACTCTTCTTTAAAGGAACAAAAAATGAGGGGGGAAAAAACACACAAGTAAGAATACTTTTATCTGACCAAAATAACAGTTTTTATCTCATCTGAAGTCATTCACCTATGAGTAAAGAGAAAAATCACAATTTCATAAAAGAAATCTTACAAATAAACCATCAACCTAACCTGTGCTATTAAAATTAGTAGTATCAACAGAGAAGTGGTGCTCAGCTCAAAGCTACAGAACAATTAACTGGTCAATAACCACCCTCTGTTGATGTTTAACCCAATGGCCAATTCCTGCCTTGCTTTCTCACAATCAAAAGAAAATTATAGTCATTCTGGGGCAGGGGGGAGGTAAACTTCCACAGCCCCTAGATTCCCACTCACTCCTTTAATACCTCCTTGAGTAATTTCACTTCCTCAGTAATTTTATAGAGCTGAAGCATTTGCAGGATTTGACCCTTTTGTGAATCACAGAATATTCTGAGTTGGAAGGGACCCACAAGGATCATCAAGTCTAACCCTTCAACGAATGGCCTGTTGAGATATCGAGGCTGTGACCTTGGCATTATTAACACCCTGCTCTAACCAACTGATCTGGAGTAATTTCCATCTACTTCATAAATCCTTATGCTTTGAAAACGCATCCTCAATTTCTTTGCATGTTAATATTAAGCCTTGAGCTGAACTGAAATGTGCTCTTCCCAACATTGCCACAGTTGCATATTTTTAGTTTTAATCAGGCAGGCTTTCTCTTCTGAGCTACCATATTGGCCAATGGCTTTTGGGTTTTTTAATATTATTTTTCCTATACAGCTTCTGTATTACTGTTGCCATTCAAAGCCTTTTATTACCAAGTACAGTATGAAAATATCTCTGAGAACAAACTGATGATTTGAATAGACATTTCAGTAATAAGTTCAAATTTGTTTAATACCTTCAGCCTTCTTTCTTATCCTTGAAGGCATTGCTTTCTATTTATGATCATATTCTTGTAAATACTTCATATTTTATTCCTACGGAACAAAGATAATGAATCTCACACTGCAAATCTTCAGAGATTTTGGATATATACAAATATTCAACTTGATAGGTGGTTTTGTAAACACATTTACATTGAGAATGCAAGGAGTTAATATGATAAATTTCACTATGAATATAGGCAAGCTCAGATCTACGAACTTACATCACTTACACCTTTGAGATTAAACTGAATGGGAGAGAACAAAAACTGGTGAAATAGGAGAGAACACAAAATGACAAGTTTCTTTTTTATTGGATTTCTTAGCTGACCTTTTCTCTCTCAGCTTCCATTAGAGATCCTTATGACTGATCAATTTTCAGCCTTTTTTTCCCTCCTGTCTTCAAACTACTGCATTTTCACGTGCACTTACCACGTTTCTTCAAGAACATTCCAGCTCATTTTTTCAGTAGATTCAAATTCAGTAGTTGTAGTTTAGGAATGGTATTCCCCAGTTCAGTGTTCCCACTGAAACACCCCAGACTGGGCACTGCTTGCTTGGCCCACTTCCCCCTTGCCCCCTCTGTGGTGAGATGAACAAGAGAATTAACCCTATCCTGGCCAGAACTGTGACGGTAATGGTCGGGTATTTTACATCCTCCTAAAAACTACAATGTAAACAGAAAAAGTGGAATAAAAATCTTGCTCCGTAGGGTTCCTTGGTAAGCCTTGCAAACTTACTAACTTATTCCAGCATGTGATGAAAACCAGAAATTTCCACATGGTGTTCTGGAGATTACAAAATCAAAATATTAAACCGAAATTGACAATCAACAGAGATCTTGGATTGACATCCTGTTAACATCAAACAAATGCATTTTACCACAGAGATCCTTAGAGCACACTCCTGATGGGCATGGTTGTTCCATGTCAGTCTTCCAACTGCTCACATTTTGATTTCCCAGCATGGTGTCAGAGATTGGACATTCTCTTAGTGGAGTCAAGCATATTATAGTTCAGGTATTTAAGGTTTGTGACAAAGCTTGCAGAAAACAAATCTCTAATCAGCATCATCTCATTATCACTGTAATTCATGTCAGCTGTCAAATGTCTTTCCTGCTTGTTTTGGGGCCTGAGCTTAAGCTAACCTATTTCACTTGGAATTTGAACATATTGGAGGTATTTATATCCTGAAGTATTGGCCTGGACTGAGAAATGACAATTAAGAGCAATGGCTCCAAGCAAAATCTGACATTTGCCTCCTCTCACCCAAAACTTGTTAGAGGACTTTTCAGTACTGGGAGTCAAAGAGTGCAACAGGGAAAAACTTCACATAGGCAGGTGCCAGGTGCTCTCAGGTGAGACTTTGACTGACAGTGTGAAGAGTTTCTCCTTGCTCCTCATTAAAATATAACAGCCTCTCTTGAACATGAATTGATTACTTGCTCCTGAGCTTGTTGCTTGCCTTTGCTTTAAGCAAAAAAAAAGATACAACTAGGACCCAGAGCTGGACTTCTATTCAGCATCACAAATAAGTCAGAGACCATTTCTGATTCGGATAACCCAGGACTAAATGGACACAGAAGGACTCAAAACTTAAGAGGCTAGTCATGTAACTTGAATGACCCCCTAGTTAGTAGCTATTCAGTGTTTTAAAATCTCACTGTTGAACTAAAATGACATGAAGAACACATAAAAGGCCTAGGTTCTCCAGACTGAGATCTGCAAAAGAGATTCACTTTCCTGGTACAGTAGGCTACATCCAGAACACTCTGAACACACAAACTGGAAAATTTTCCTCACAAAATGGAGCTCCAGCTGCTTCATTTTGCAATGAATCCCATATTTCAGGAGGAGTTGTACAGAATCTTAATGGTTAGACAACAATATATTTCAAGGGTTAAGAGTCCAGGAATATCTAATGCCTCTCTCCGTCTTTTCTCTCAGCACCGTGCCATGAGCTCTACTTACCAGACTCATGGAATTTTAAAGAGAAGGAAAGAAGGTCTCCACAGAAGTATAGCAGCATTCTTCCACCTCTTACTTTTGCCAAAATGGAACTAAGAATGAGAAAATGGTTGGGCTAGAAAGAGAGGGAGTTGAACAATGGCCATGATTCTGTAGTAGGGTGATTAGAGACCTAGTAAGGAGCTGGAGGGTTCTGAGTTATGGTTCTTCTTCCGGATTATTTATTTACTTATTTTATCCAGCATTTGAAAAGAGAAAATAGACTGAGGAGCAAACACAGAAATTGACTCTGTTTATATCATCAGGCAATTTTACTTTAACTGCAAGTTATTGTACTTCATTTTTATTTTCCCATTCTTTTATAATACAGAGATGATTTTAAGATGTTTCAAAATAACTGCTTTGGAGTAATGTTATAACATAGAGTAACTACTGTGTATTTCTTTAGCAAACTGTTGCTTTTTTTATGGACTACTAAAGGCTTTTATACCACAGATAAAAAAAACAAAGACAGAAAACAACTTTTCTTAAAATAAATATTGAATTCTCATTCCAGGTCTTTTAATATCTACACTTTTCATCTACATGAAAGCAGGTGAGCTCTAAGGCATTAGATTTCTCAGCCAGGCATTTCTAATGACCCAAGCCTTTCCCCTGTTCTATTCACTCAGATCACTTGTCCAGGAGATGGGTGCTATGAGTTTCCACATACTGCTAATAAGTATAAGAGTGCTTTTCTTTCCATGATCCAAAATCCCTAAAATCCTTCTCTTGAGACAGTCTATGGTCTTAAGCATTATATTCAACTATTACAGTATCCTTGAAAATAAAATATTATATTTTATATACTTTTTTTGGCAGCAGCCACTCAAATTTCATAAGATCTTACTTTAATTTTTTTTAACAGGATCAACTGTCCTCAAAACATATCTGTATAAAATTAATGTAGAAATGTTTCTCACACTAAGATGGTGTTTCACAGACTAGGTCTGTAAGTGTAAGTTAGTTAAATCTATACAAGGATGTGAATAGCTAGAGGTTCTGCCTGTATGTTTGCTGAGAAAATAACTTTTCTTATTCATACTAGCTGCAACTTGGACCTATGTCATCAAAATCTCATTATGAAAAATAAATTATAAAGACCTGAGAAAACAATGACGGAATAGTATTGTCCATGTGATGAATGCTAAATAAGTGGCTTCCACAGGAGGAAGGAGATAATTTTCTGGTTTGGTTTTATTTTTTTTTTTTTTATTTAGTTAGTTCTATAATTGGAGCAGAAGAAGGCCTGCAAGAGGAGTAAGTGTGTCTCTCTTTGCCTAATCAAACACCTGCCACCTGCCAAGAGCCCGGCTGTGAGGAGCTCTGTCCAGAGGTAAAGTGTGTTCAGGAATAGAAAACAGCACGGTTGGACCCCTCTGACAATAGCAGGGTGTGAATAAACTGACACTAAAAGGAACAAAGGCCAGACAGGAAGTGGGAAATTCAGAAATTATTAGGAGCACCAATTTATGGGCAAATACAGCTGCTTTTACTATGTACAGCAGGTTAAAATCTGGTCTTGTCTGTTCAGAATTATATTTGGATGACACAAATAAATGTAACCTGTACCTGGCTATCACCACCAGCTCATGTAATCACAATGGAAACATTCTCATTTCTTTCAAAAGACATCCTTGCTGGTTCATGAGTTCTTTGTAGCTGTATTTTACCAGTAGACTGAGATTTATTTTAATTGTTCAATAGTGATTACTTTTAGAATGAGTGTAAATGAAATCCTAAAACATATTGTTTGAGATGATTTCATTTTGAGCTTTCTTGTATGACAGGCACCGAAGAGTGCACTTCCTTACAAAGTGCTGCACCAAGAAGCCTCAGCCAAGCTTTGAACCTTCATGGGTGAGAAGCCAGGTAATTCTTATTTATTTGTGATTTCTCTATAATTCTACTTTTGTTAGCACTGTTTGTTCTTATTAACCCATGATAATGGAAAGCTGATCATCTTATACAGGTTCTTCCTCCTTCTAAGTGTGAAGGATCTTCAAATGTGGAAGAAGAAAATAAAATATCTCAAACCTTCTCTCTTCTTCTTTCCTGCACATTCTGTTAGTCACTTTAAAGATATTTTTATACATCTCTGCCAAAGCTGTCCCATTCCTTTTCTTCTTAGACAAGAAAAAAGAGCTTTTTTCCCCATTAGTATGTGCTAAGGTAGATACAGACTGATATTTTTTTTGTCCATGATATAGGATTTTATGCTCTTAGAGGCCATGAATTACATATTGAGTTTATGCTCACTCAATAAAGGTTATTTTCTCACTCTTCCTTCACATCTCTAAAAAGCACCTTTGATCATTAAATTCTCTTTGATCAACTAGAGCAAAATCTTCAGAGCTGTGCTAAATTGTTCACGTTGTGTAAAATCCTTACTTTACAGAGAGTCTCTTTTCTGCTCCTTAATAGTATTATTATCAGTGAACTCTCTTGTTGATTTATTATTTATTAGCTGAACAGTCACCTTAATCATCATTATTTCCTCTACTAGAGAATGTACTTCTCTCTGCTATCCCTTAATCCTGATTTGCTATTGAGGATTCTGTGCTGCATTTTTATTGAAAACTTTAGTCTCCCATGACTGGCTTCAACTATCTTGCAGTATGTGTTCTTAGACATTAAAAGTTACTATTTCAGAATCAAACAGCTTCATGCACAAAGAACAAACAGGGTTTTGATCTGAATAACCTTTTTGCACCCAAATGACACCAAAGGAAGAAAAAAGCCCAGAAAGCAAACCTATGTTTCTTCACAGTGGCAGCATGTATAGAGTCCAACAAAAGTGAAAAGTAACTGCTTAGTTAAACCAGATACAGTGATGCTGAGAGTGATACGTTGCTTAAATTACTGAACTAGGCTTTGTAGTTTGTCAAGAAGAGAGAGCACAATCATAATACTCACTTACTAGTAGGTTACATAGCCCCAGATTGTTCAGATCAATCAAACCTTAATTTATGGGATGATCACAGTGAACATATAAAAAGGCTGAGCTGTAGAACACCACAGCTCAGTACATAGTGCCTACAGTTTGCATTAAATTTCCAGGGTTGTCTATTAGCTTCACATTCTTTTGAATTGGTTTTCAGGGAGTCCTACAAATTTCTTTGTAAGATATGTTTTTCTATTTACTATGCAAACAAAGAAAATAATGTGTCCAAAATTTTCACCGAAATTTGTAATCTCTGTATGAAAAAGAGTTGGACAGAATTAATTACAATGTATTAATTACAGCTCTTTCATTTCTCATTAGCTTTTCCAGTTCTGTTAGATATACAATTCTTCCTGAGGACTTGCTGATTCATAACACATAGAAACACAAATATTATTAGATTTTTCATTTGCTAAATATTCTCCCCTACAAAGTGCAGTACATTTTAATTGAATAACATATATTCACACTTAAATGCAATGAACATTCTCCTAGGGAAAATTAAGTCATCAGTCTAATTATCAAAAGCATAATTAGAAGTTCTGAGGCTCTTTTCCCTCCCCTATCCCTGGCCTTGTTCAGGCCAAAGAACCATATTTTCTGTAGAAAGGACATTATAAAATGTAAGTTAAAGTGCTGTGAATCATGCACTGAAAATTTCTATCACTTAGGAAAACAGCTGGAAATACCTACAACTTTTTCAGTAAATGGTTAAAAGCTGAATTCTGCAGTCATGCCTGTGCGTGAGTTAAGTTTTTATGAATCTCTTCCCCATGGTTTGTCTCTCTGCCTTCTAAGAGTTGTCTTAAATGATGACATCCTTAGGCAAATAAGAATCTTTCCAATGCTCAGAAATCCTAAGCATCAGCTGGTTGATGTGAAAGTTAATGATTTATAATCTAGTTTCAGACTCACTGCAATGGCGGAGTTCAAAGAAATGAACACAGTATGTGGGTATCTATCTCCAAAAGTACTTCAGAGAATAATGTATTTTCTGAAAATGTATAAAATATATATCTTTTTATAGTGGAAGTTCATAAATCCACCTCTTACATTTTAAAATCATGCAGTAGCCAGTGGCAAACTCAGGAACAGAAACAGAATCTCATCAAATGCCTCCTGTGGCTGCTTTAGGAAGTTTCCATCTAAAATCAAAGACTATATTATATAATCTAGTATATGTAATAGTCATACCACAAATTACTAAATAAAACAGATTATGGATACACTCATTACCCTTTTTATTATTGTTACTCTCTTCATGGACTATTGTTATTTTTGAAGTTCCAGTCTTTCTGAAGTAAGGTGTTGACTGGCACATACCTACTTTATCCTTGCATGGAGGGAAAGGAAGTTTTTTCCTCTGACAGGCTGATAGAGCTTACACTGAAGTGGAAAATGTGCCACTGATGACATAGATATGGAAAACAGTCTCAGCACACAAATGAATCATTTGGCGGTTGTAATTCGAGATCAGTTTGAGAAAAAATAGTTTAAAAATAAGCAGAGGGTGAAGAACTTTGTAGTAGCTGTAGAAATATAATTTTTTCCAGTTTTATCAACCCATAATAGGCATCATTTATTTTATATTGGTGCATCACAATTTATACCATTAAGAACTTAGTCTAGCTGGGGCTGGAATACTGCTTGTGGAATATACTAATGGTAAAAGAACTTAGAGACATACTTGGGATGAAATTGATAGTCAATGCTGCACATTTTTGCAAACAACATCTTTGTGTATGAGCAAAACTTCTAGCACAATAACAAAATACAGGATTTCAAGCTTCTGCATGAAATTGTATGTATCAAGAAGTTGTTGCATAACATGCTCACATCTACATGGAAAAGGAAATTTCAACACTGCCAATGAAAAGAAATAATTCTTCTATCTTTTCTAAGCATATAAGAATTTTAAAATCAGAAACTATAACGTATCTAAGATTTATTTCTATTGATTTTTTTTAAAAAAAATTGATTTATGCATAAATATTTCTAGTTTAATTTTCCCCTGATAATTATGAACGTTCTTTTCCCTGATTTTTACTTCTTTGGTTTTGTGCTACAACACTTTAAATTCTGTAATCACTTGTTTGGTTTAGCTGCCTTCCCACTGTTTCAAATAAAATTTATTATTCCTTCCTTTAAGTCAACTCATTAAGTCTTTATTCTCAGGTCTTTCTTTTCAATCACTACTCTTTTCAAGCAGCAAAGACATCAGTCTTACCCTTAAAATGTTTATGTAGCAACATTGTAATATAAAACCAGAGAAGCAGATTTTCTTATTAGAAACAGCTTCTTAGTGAGGTTTCCTTATTAGCAATTAGCTTCTTCAGCTGCTAAAAGAGACCACATTGCATAAGTCTCCAAACACTCTTGTGGAGATGGAAACGAGAAGAACAATGTTATGTCCTTAAAAAATAAAACTGCAGAAAATAGGTGCCAATAGAAGGCTGCATCAGAGAAATGGCATGTTCTTGTATTCAGAATTAGAGTTAGAAAAGCTTGCACATCCTCTGTGGAGTTGTTCTATTTTATGCAAGCAATGCTGATTTAGTTTGGCTGGACTGGATCACTGGCAGCTCCATTCTGAACCATCAGAGAACACAGAACAGTTCTCCACTTCCTGTAAGGTGACCACACCGATTTCTCTGCCTAGCCCACACCATCTTTGGAAAACAACCTGCAAATTCCACCACAGTTGTGCAGCTGTTCAGAGGGATCAATGTTACAAGACATTTTGTTATACACTTACCAAATCTCCTGGGCTACTTAGTAAATTAATTACTCTTATCAGAATAAAATTTTTCTCCTGAAAGATACTTCATAAATACCTTTCAGGTCCCTGCAGACCTTTTGTTTTATTTATTCTCTGATTAAAGCTTGTAATGCAATGTTTATTTTATCTTTTTTCCTTTTAAGTTTTTCACTAGAGAATTTAAGCCTTCAAAAGGCAACTTCAGTTCCTTCAAGTATACCGTGGATAAAAATAACTCCCCCCACATCTTCTCCCCATGTCATCAGACCTTTTTAACCATGTGAACAGACCACCTTATATAGTATTTTCAAAGGTTACGCCAAGTGCACTAGTCAAAACAGATTCTTTTTCCATTTTTTCTCTATGAATATAACTTTTATTTACTTATTTCAGAAGTAGGTACATAGTCCCGGGATTTGTTAGGGGGTTTTGTTTGGTTGTTTTTTCTTATTTCTATGCAGCTTACAAAAACTCCTACAGAGAGAAAAAAAACAAAATTTTCCCTAAAAAATAGTTTAAAAAGTTAGGTTTTTCTTGTGTTTTGTTTTGTTCCACTCCAACCCCCCACCTCCTGTATAATGGTAAAATATCTTTTTTAAAAAACTTTTGAAAGGTTAATATGGAATATCACCCTTACATGTGTCTTAAAGTTTACTGGATGGCCTTACTCATCATGCAAGTCCCTGTATAACAGGAAAAGTTAATTCGCATAATATTCAGATTTAGGTGATATTTTAATTGAGACGTTATGACAAACAAATTGTTTAAACACAGAAGATTAAAGGAAAGTAAGCCTCTGTGCAGATCAAACCCAGAAAGATTCTAAACATACCCAAAAACATGATTAAAACAAAACTAGGCTAGATGTTGGTGCCAAAAAACCTTGGTATATTTTATTTAATAGTGAAAGAGGGAGAGAGGGAGAGGGAGAGAGGAAGAGAGAGAAAGTGAGAGAGAGAAAGGGAGGGAGGGAGGGAGGGAGGGAGGGAGGGAGGGAGGGAGGGAGGGAGGGAGGGAGGGAGGGAGGGAGGGAGGGAGGGAGGGAGGGAGGGAGGGAGGGAGGGAGGGAGGGAGGGAGGGAGGGAGGGAGGGAGGGAGGGAGGGAGGGAGGGAGGAGGAAAAAAAGGATGGGTGGTCACTGAAAAGAGGCTTTTTCACTACACACCCAAAACCTCTCCTCCTCTCCTAACTTTGGTCTGAGGGTCTGTGCCAGCCTGGAAGCTGATAGCCCCAGGTCTGTGATCTCCACCCTGAGGTGCTAAGATTGATCCCCCTGTGAATGCTTTCTTATCTTCATCAAGTATTCCAGGGCTTTTGGTGGTTTTCTCTGCTGCTTTTGTACAGTTTTTGCTATAATAGGCAAAGGTCCTTCTTGAAGATGTTTAAGCCATGAACTATAGCATTCAGTCTCCAAAAGCAATTTACAAACATGGGATGCATTTTATGTAATTTGTACATTTGTAATGTTGTTTGCAAATGCAACTCAACTCCAAATCATTCTCAAGACAGAAAAGACAAATCTGTCTCCTCTTTCTTAGGAGTTCCATTGGTCATGGTCAGACTTAATTTTCAATGGAACCTCAACAGTAGCCCTTTTGGCAAAGACTGTTCAAAGGTATGCACTGACTGAGTACAAGTTTAAACTGCTCTTGCTTTCCAGACAGTCTTGCCTTTTCCAATTTTTCTCTAGGTAGAGAAGCGTACTACTTTTGACTCTTTCAGTCTTTCCCAGATGACTTTGTGCAGGACCTTTCTGTAATCAGATTTATATCAGTATAGGGAAATTACAGAAAAAATGTGAAATATAAAACAACTTATAGCAAGAGGTGCTCCCAAATTAACAATAAATCTTTCAATTAAAGATTAGATATATCATGAAACCACTGAGCCAGCACCTTAATAAGAAAGTACATGGCCTAAATAGAAATAGTGATGGTTTATAGTTATTATCTGTGACCTCTTTGGCAACTGTTATTGCTTATCTACTAATCTGTACTGAAATATTCTAAATGCTGAGTGCATACTCTCTGCATACTCTTCAGAAGCAACTTGCATTGACATCTCTTGGAAATTTGAAATAAATCTAGGTCAAAGAGCTAAAACATGTGCCAGAAATCAACTGTTGTCTACTGTTGATTTTGAGGTTTTAAGTGTTCCAATTACAACAGTATCAAACCACTTCAAGTGCAATCACAGAGTGGTGAGATAATTAAAAGTACTGAGACTGACAGGACAAGCAATCCAGGCAACCCTGGATTTCAGCTCCCGTGCCAACTGCAGCATCACTGCCTTGCCAGCCCACCTCACTGTCTGACTGTCCTGCTTTCAGCACAGCTGGTGCTGTGGTGGCACAGGACACGCACACACACATATCTGAATCCACTCCTTTACAGGGTTTAACTCGTTGCCAGGCAACAGTTCTTCTGGAGTAACATCAGACTGGGAGAGGTGCGCAAAGTGACAAATGTCAGGATAAGCTGTAGTTTAATACGAAGATGTGAATTAGGTGGAGAAGGAAAAAATAACCCTTTTGTGTCCTACACAACTGATTCATTTCCAGTTATTGAGCTGTTAGATTTCTTACGGGCCTGTACTGCTAAAGCTAAAAAACTTAGATGGTAATTAGTGTACTTACAGGAAATTGTTCTGTTCTGGAAAATAAACACTTTCCAGAAAGACAAAAAATATCATTGATTAAAAGATTTGTTCTGTGAGTGGAATGTTCTGCTTGCTTTGAGCTTTTCCAAATTTTGATATAATGTAATCAGAATATTCAGATTAAATCACCTCCTCTGAAACTACCTTATACATAAACGGCTGGATTAAATGCTGAAAACTGTACATAGGAAGTTTCTCATGTGTGTCTACAATTTTAATTTAGCTATACAGAATGACATAGATAGCAAATCATTTCTCTTGGGACTGAGAATCTTGGGGAGATACCTTCAAAAGCTTTGCAACAGCACCGGTGATGTCCCATAACAGCATCAAAAAAAACCCTGTAACAAGAACAAGATTTAAAAATTCTTCCTGATCCATAATCTTTTCAATACAAGTAAAATTATATATCAGAGAGATATTGAGGAACTCTAACCATAGAACTAAACCAAATTCAAACTTCACTGAAAAAAAATTTAATATTTTTCTTGACATATTAATATTTTTTAACAAGGTAGATGATGCAAATTTATATCTGATTATGAATATAACAATGTGAAAATAGCTGAGGAGATATTTGGGAATCTGTCTACGTACTAAAAGATAAATTAATTCATTGAAACGTACTTTATTATCTATGAAAAACTTAATGTAGCTATAGAAAAGAAGCCATACATAATAAAAGGCTAGCAACCTTTAGGGTCTCCATTGACCATAAAACTAATTTCACACCTAGTCTATAATGTAATGTGCTATGAAAATGCTCTTTGCTTCAAGATATGTTTATATTAGTTTGGACCATGTAAAAGCTGTGTTCAATGCTATACAAATCATCCATAGAATAATTTTATAAACAGTGAAACAGTGATGTATATCTTCTGTTTCACAAACAGGAAGTTTACATGGTCAGTATAAAGAAAAAGGATCATAATAACTTTTTTCTCTAATATCCAAATATTTACCATAGCTACCAATAGACATTGAAAATATCTGGACTCTATGGTTTGCATGGTTTGATGAATATTTCTAAAACTTGATGAATGATTGTTTAACATTCTTTATTTAACATTTTTTCAAGCCAATAACAATATCTTTTAACACTATATTCAAAGGACATAAGCATTTATTTACAACTAAACCAATAAAAAAAACAAAGAGATGCAGAATATATTTATAATACATTCAAAATCTATATTGAGTGTCTCAACAAGTATCACTTTTTCTTCTGTCATCCTAAAATCCTGATATTATACCAGCTGAATAAATTCTGTCATTCTTTTTTTTCTACTTCAATTGTCCACTATTGAAATTCTTGCATTATATACAGAAAATAAATAATTCTACAGCAAACTTTTTTCAACAGCATCTAATGGAAAACAACAATGTGTGTGGATAATAGAATAATTTTTTATTTTTAAGAACCGATCTTTATATATTCATACCATAAAAAAAAGATATCCTTTTGACTGAAATGCAACTATAATGCCAAATTTACATTAGATACTTGTATATCCAAATATTGTGTCTGAAGTATAGAAAGAAGACAACAGACATTATCTTCTCTAAGCACTTCTACTATAAAGAAAAAACCTGCAATATATAAAAAAAAATTACTATTTTGCAACAAAACCCTACTTTTATAAGATTAGGAATCCCATGCCTTATCACAAATAATTTTTCAAAAGTTCTAGTAATACATATGGGACTCAAGTTATCTGGAACTGGGAACTATCCACGTTTTATATGATCTGTGATAAGATAAAATATACTGTAAAAGATGTCTTCTGTCTCTAACATCCAAGCCCCCTTTACTTTTCATAAGACTTTATAAATACAAAAGTTACTCTATTTGGGGAATAAAAAAAAAAAGAGTATTTTCAGCATTTTTAGCTATCAGCTATATTTTAACATATTTATAACAGTATACACACAGAAGACACACTGAATATAAATGTTTCTGGTGATTAATGTACTGTAAGTCTAAGTTTTATTATCAGATTTTGAAAAGAAAAATAGTTTGACAACAATCTCTATTCAGCAAGCTTTCAACAACATTGCTGCAGACGCTGCCTCAGCTCTATGTCCTCTTTGAAGGTCATATGAAAATTATAAAGCATAAGAGAATCAGAATAAAGAGAATCAGAATTCTGACTAAAAAAAAAGTAAACACACACTATGAGAAGCATCACATGAACAATATTCAATAAAGAAATCTCTGCTTAGCTGAGAACTGCAGCTTGAAACAAGGGCAAAGAATAAGTTCTTCCTAGCAAAGTCTATAGAGAATGCAAGAAAATCATCCAACAAACTTGAGACAGATGTTTCTCACTGTAACTGGTGCCACATCAGAGTTTTTGAGAGGAATATAAGGCATATCTTTCAACATTTACCAAAATCAATTCTAAATTTTTCTTGGCACTGCCTGTTGACCTTCAGCATAGCTTTGTACTATTACCAGCAAGTAGAGAACTAGGAATTCACAAATGAATGATTTAGATTAGAGAACAAAGCACAAAGGATGCCTTCATCTGTGATTTGCCAGCCACATTGGGAGCCCTTCAGGAAAATTAAATTTTCTGACTTCATGAACAGAAAAATTTTTCTGATGTCACCACAGTGCCATGAAGACTGATCTCAAACTTGTAGTTTGGTCATGACTTTCACCTGAACTGGCTTGATACTTTAAAACTTTTACTTATTCAGGTACAATAACATAAAAGCAACCATGATATGTAACTAAGTGCAAAAAAATTTTCACTGGAAAACATTCATGGACACATTGGTAAATTTTTATATGTTGGGCAGCCCACAAAAGTGAATGGCATTTCTAGTGCAATCAAATTAAACATAAACATACAAACTGATCTAAATTATTTTTTACTACCAAGAAGAAAAAAAAATTGGCATAAATTGTTGACAATTTGTGAATGATACAATAGAATCCATCAATGCTGGCCTTGTCATTCTTGACTGAATCATTAATTATTCTCTTCCTGCTAATAGCCAACTTCTTGGGAATACTCAGCTAAAATTCTCAGATTCTACATTTTGTCTTACAAACCAGAATATTTCATTCTTTCAAAGAGAGAGTTCTTAAAAGTCTAATCACTAACTCTTCATGAAAGAAATCAGACGGTTTTAAAGAATTTTTACTGGATACTAAAAATACAAAATCTGTTTATTGTTGTAAATGTTGGCCTTTGACGAATAAGTGGTTATAAATATATGAATGCCCTCTTAATTTCACATACTCTCATTGTGGTTTTTCAATATCATATTTAAAAAATCAAAAAGATTAAATAATTTTATTTCCCACATTTCATCACATTATCTAAATATGTTAAAAAACATTTAATACATTGCTGCATAAGATCTACAAATGTGCCACTCTTCAGTGTACATTTCAGTTTTTCTGTTTTGCATGGGTTTCTATCTTTTGACTTAAAACTAAATATATTATCTTTTGCAACATCTACTACAGTCCTTCTGTAAGTCCTTCTTAATTTTATAGTGTTTGTAAATAAATTTCAGCGATGCAGTTACAATACAGTGGAAACAGGTGGTCTCAGAAATAATGGCAAGTCTCTCTATAGTGGGATTAAAAGGCAGTGGGAGACTGGATTTCTCATCCAAGTTTTATTTTCGGGTGAAGGCAGAAGTTTTTAGGACCACTTTTCTTGCAGCCAAAAACCTACTGCCCTTGACAAAATATACTCTCAATTAATTCTATCATCCCTAAAGAATTTTTTCTCTCAAATTTTGTGGAAAAAAAAATAAAAGAGACAGAACAAGATAAATTGAGCCTGGGGGATTGATCTATTCCTATAATCTGATTGACTTCTTGATTTGGCACATAAAGAAGTCAGTTGTTCACTCAAGTACCCAATGAGTCACTGGTAGAGACAGGATTACATGCAAAAGTTCTGAAGATTCTTGGACTTCTTTACTTTCTTCCAGATAATGTTGACACCTTCTTTGAAGTACAGCAAAAATAGGTTTCAAAAGTATTACTACGATAAAAATAGGCATGGGAAAAAAAAATAAACTGCAGTTGGGAATAATTTTTGCTGTATAAAAGATGCTGAAGAGATTTAAGATCCTAAGATACATGGAGGAATCATATTTTTATTTCTATATTCTTTTGTCATTCACTGCTTCTGATGGGAATGAAAACTTCTTTTGTAATCCAAGAAATGCTGGTTCTATCTTTGCTATAGTCAAACTCTATTTTTGTTCCTATCATATAGAAAAAGACAGAAGCCATCACCAGCCAGCAATGATGAAAACATTCATCAAAATTTATGAAATGCTGCTGGCAAGAAGGTACAAAACACTACAGTCCTACTGATTAATGAGTGACAGATGTTCACTCTTACTAAGATACCACAACTTAGGATATTGTAGCCCTTTCCGATTATATAATAATTTTTATCCAACACATAATAATTTTATATTGTTTTATGTATAAATATTTTGTATTTTTATACTATTCTTGAAGAATTAATGCTTTCTTAGACGTGTTAGCTATTAATGTCTAACATTCCTTAGACACTTAAGCTATTTTAACTGCTATTCTTTCAAAAAAGAAAAGACAAAAATATCAAAGTACCTTTCAACTTTATAACTACTTTATGCAGACATTTCGGAAAAAAAATCCTCCTATTCTAGAAGAAAAATCCACCTACATTTTCTTGTTCATTTATCAATAGCAGAAAAAAATCATCATCATTATGCTGAAAAATAATTGGCAAAAAGAAAACTTAAACTGTTTATGAAAGAGAAGAACAGTCCCAACTGTCTCTTGTAACAGGACAAATTCTAGCTGTTGAATGCAGTAGTTTGGCAGATGGCTGCTAAATGAGTAAGAAACTCACACAAGTTCTGCAACTTCCTAGAATAAAGAAGTTTCTTCACAAGGAAAGTGCTCTTGTCTGAATTACAGGGCTTTAGTAACATGTTACTGCATAAAAGAAAGCATCACAAGACTCCTCTCCTACCTCTTCTTCAAAGAGTCTGATATTGCATTGAAGCAGGTGGAGGTTTTCAAAATCTCAGTTTTGGCTTTTAGGTTATATAAGTGGTTTATATACTGGCATCACCTGTGCAGTCCTCATCTCCTCAGCTAAGTCCTTGGTGCAAGGACAGGCCAGCAGATGCTTTTCAAATTCTTTCTAGGACCACGTACATGTGCATATTACCTCCCTGCTGCAGCTTGGTTAACACACGAGAAAATGTCAGAGAACAAAATGCTGTGAACTACTGAGGAACAACATCACGCCTGCTGTTTTGGACATTTCCCATTCTCATGGTTTTATAACCATCTACAGCTTTAAGAGCACTTTAAAAACCATGAGATTGCCATTATTGTTTTGGGTATCTTGAACAATTTAGAGAGGTTCCCTAAACCACTATTTTGAAAATTAAAAGCTATATAGTTACTAAATTTTGGCAGTTTTCTCACATACAATGCAATATATTCTTTAGAGTAGCTACTTTTTACTCTATAAAGAAGTCAAGCCATGTGTACTGAGGTATATGACTAGCAGATGCCTACAAAAATAATATATTCTTCACTGTAATACCAAGAAAGCAGAAATTTCCATAAGTTGTGGCAAATCAATAATTTCTATCATAGAATCTAGTGTTGGTACATGTTTAATTGAAATACTTCCTTAGAATTTGACCTTTATTAATGAAATAAAAAAATCCAGTAAAAACAACAGTGGCATGATAATCTGGAAAACAAAAATTCACAGAAATTTAGAATCAGAAGTATAAGCATCAAAATGCCAAAAATAGATTATAACATCCTTTTAAAGTATTAGAACAGTGTTTACTCATCTTAATGCTGTATGTTTGGATAATGTTTTACATAATATTCTTATTTTTCTATTTATTAAAAAATGTATTTGAAGTTGTTATATGATACTTTTTCACACCTACTAGCAGATGTTATAGCAGCTGGAATCAATCAATTTAATTTTCATTTCCTCTTTCTGCATATTTCCTTTTATGCTTTGGTATTTTTCTTTTTTATGCATTTATAATGTTCTATTACAATTTAAGAACTTTTTCTTTTCATTTGTGTATTGTATTGTCATAGACCAGGCAAGATTTGCACTTACCTAAATCTGCTGTGTTTGCTTTTTAACATATAAAAAAATTACTTTTTTTTTTTTCAAACAATGATTTCATACAATACTAAAGATCTCCAGTGGCCAATTAGTTATGAAGTTGATTCTGCTAACAGTTTTGCTGAAGAATGACTTGAATAGTTATTTTAATTGTAATGATGTCTACTTAATAAAAATTCAGTCACAGAAAACAGAATTCAAGAGCTTGGGGATGAACACGTGGTGGTGATAAGAAATGAGTTTCTCCCACAGCCAGGTCCAGGTAAGACAATGTGCTAATGGATACATCTCTGCCATTCTCCAGTGACACCTGGTAACTCACCGTAGTTTATGAAGTATTGGAATAAATGTGCCTAATACATAATGAATAAAATAGCAGCTGACACTTAAGTCTGTGGAGTGTGAAATGGATATTCCAGGGAGAGTGGCAAACAGCAACCATCAGGGGTCTTGCAAAGGTGTGTCTCCTACATGAGCACTTGTAGTGGAAGAGAATAATAATGCCAGAACAGTCCCTTTGAGAAAAATTCTATTATTTTTTACAACCACAACTTTCAAAATCAAGGGTGATAGAAATCATAGCAATTAAGACTATGTTAGATGTTTCAAAAGGCAAAAAATAGAGGTTGGAAAAGATATCTAGAACTGAGGAGATTGTAGCAGGGTTTCTAGATTCTGAAAGCTTAAGGTAAAACTGAAGAATAAATTAAAAAAAAAAAAAAAAAAAAAGAAACCAAGTAGTTTGTCTAGATCTACAGGAAGCCAAGACCATTATAGCCTATTCATATCTAGGGAGACATGCTTTCCAGGCTTTCTTTAGGTTGTGGGCATTGCCTTGAAGAACACATTTTTTCAGCATTTGTGATGGCCCTAGGCCAAATATCCTAGATATTTTCTTTGTACTTGGGATGCAGATTGTGTGACCAAAGCCCAGTTATATAACTAACAAAGAAGATGTTAGTGATATTTGTTTTATTTTTTTTTTATTTTGTAGCCTTTTGTTTTCAATTATGTAACTTGATTATTGATTTTAAACCCTACCATACAATCTTCTTTTATATAAACTGTGTATTTTGCAAACAAATGAGATCAGCAATATGGACATCTTAGCCTTCCATAGAGAGAGAAATTTCAAGAAATACCTGCTGTTGCTCTGAGGGATCTGTTTCAAGACCAAAGAACCCTACAAAATCCTTTAGGCCAAACTGCACATGGGCATGATGATGTTAATGCTGCTGATATGATGCTGATACTGCTATTGTGATGTGCAAACAGCACACTTCTACAGAGGGCTGCAAAGGCAGATCCCCAAACCCCCCTTGCTCATTTGAGACCCACAACAACTTTTTAGTAACTGAAACTCTATTATTTATTGTGTTGAATTCACCTCTCTTTTTGGGATTTTATATCCCTCTGTCACTTTGCTCTTTCTTTCTGCAATTACTCTGTATTCTATGTGCCTTTACATTATCCTCCTTTATCATTAATTAAAGGTGGAAAAAAAATCATAGAATAAATCAGGTTGTAAAAGACCTTTAACATCACTGAATCAAACTATCTTGTATTTTTTTTCAGCTGAGGCAAAGCATATGAATGATGAGTTAACATCTGTTGTTCCCTTCATTTGCAGAAAGCTCTGCAAATGATTTGTCTTCCCATTCTATGTTGTCCCATTATGTCTTTTTGAGAGATGGGTCATTCAATACATTAAATATTTGGTGAAACAGGAATAAATGTTACAGGAAGAACACAACAGCTGATATCACTGTTGCAAGTGCTCTCCAAAGTGAAGCTCTAGTAAACCGAATTATGGGCTTCATATATTCTTCATATAACTCTCATCCCTCTCAGTTTTTTGATTTTTTCATCAAAATAACAAGATTCTGTTTGCTATTGTTGGAATTCCAGAACAAATTCATTACCTTTAAAAAATGTTATGTTGGAATATAAACACAGAGCATATGAAGGAGGTTTTCTTTCATTATTCCCAGAAGTAATTATTTGCTCTAATATGTACTTAGAAATGTTGTTTTTTTTCTGATCCACCACTTCTAAAACAGAGGTGTGAAGTAGAACTCTTTGACTTGATTGCAAATTTGTGAGGCCTGACAATGCAAAATATAATTGCTTTTGAGGCAGAGACATAAGGGTGTGCAAGCATGAGTCATATAATCTGCTTCCAAATTATATTGAAGTACTACTACTATTATTTCTGAAATATTTCTGGCTATCAATTCCTGAAAATTTCTAATAAAGTGAAAAATACATTTTTGTATGTGGAAAAAACTATTCTACTATCAACCTAAGCACAGATATGTGATGATCAAATTAGCTTGATCATTCTTTTTTTCTACCTCTGGGGGAAACTGACCACTGAGCTTACAACAACTTCTTGAATTTTTGAAGAATTCAGCAGTACTTCTTAATTTAGAACTATTGGGTCCTCTGCTTCTGCTGTTCACTGAGCAAGTTCTATCATGACTAACAGACATGGCTGTTTCTTATTAGCTTTAATTTATTCCCCTCAAGGTGTTCAGAAACTGTTTCTCAGATTGGTTTGGAACCTTACTTGTTCACAAAATGCAGCTTTACAGGGCCTGTAATTCCCTCTGGCCTCACCTCTTTCTAAGGTAGTAATTTATCTTTTCCCATCTTCACTTTTCTGGGACTCTCATTTTGTCCTGTAAAACCTCTGAGAGATAATTAGTAATGGCCCAGTCATTATTTCGGCTAAATGTTTATGTACTGTAGGAAGAATGTCAAGAAATCCTGCCTGTGTAACTTACACAAGACTTCATAGTTCTTTATATTGCTCGGTTACGCTTGTAAAAACCCTGTGTAAGACAGTGAGAATGCATTTGCATCTCCAATGGAAATGAATGCACTACAAAACAGTCCATTGCAAATCCAGTAACTTGATTTATACTCTGCCATCTGTGTATACTATTTGACCCTAGGGTTTTTGGATAGCTCTGATAAGGTATTGATTCATGATGATATAGTATTTATTCACTTAACAGCATGATAACTAATCTTCACACTGCAAGTCCTATCAAAGATGGTTTGGGTTTGGGTTCTGTTTGTGTGTGTGTCTTTTTTTAAACCCTGAAGTATGTGCTGAAGAAAAGATTAGGAATAGCAAAGCATAATAAGTCTTCCTATTTTCTGCTCATGTAGGGAAGCTGGGGGAAAAAGAAAGATACAGACTTTGTACAGGACAGTCAGCAATTACTTAAAAATATGGGGAATATTTGCCTGCAAGTAATATTACTTTCAATTGTGAAAAAGTCTCACATAAAAAGAAAGTAAAGCCTTGATATTTCCCCAGTCATTTATATTTTGAATGACGATGTGTTTGTATAAGGATAGTTAAATGAATATATATTTTTTCATTTTTATGCCTTCTTGTTTATATGATTCTTATGGCTTCTTAATTTTTACACATTTGGAATAAAATGTTTAAAATATTTCATTTCTGACTTGCTTTCTGCTTTCTTTTCATTGTTCTCTAATTGCTGCTATAGTATCACCAGCACAGAAAACAAACAATATGTTTTAGGTTCTTTCAGAGGATCTACCAGTCTGCTGGGTTTTCTTTGGTGCTGAATCTCTAAGGATATGTTTCATCTTCACTGTTTTCCAGTAAATATTTCAAGATTTCCGGCATAGCTATTAGAATGTTTTGTTCACATGAATTGCTAATGTTTATGCTGTGGTCTTTCAAGGCTCTTCAAAGCAACCCAAAGTGGCCTTGGGGTGTATTACAATGAAATAATAGTAAGACTGAGAAAGAATTGTATGCAGGGGGAATAATAAAGCAACATCATAACTTTGACCAAATCCCTTTAGGGCAGCATGCCTTAATTCATAAGAATTGAGCAAGCACAGATGCAGCAAAGCAGATTGTTAGAGACAAGAAAATTTGAAAATTGAAGTTCACAAAGCTTTGCATATATGGATGACAGGCTATAAAAGCAAAGCCAATTTAATGTCTCATTGCAACAGCATCTATCTAACTTGCCGAGAAGCAGAACAGACTGTAATAAAGGAAGAAAGGTCGCAGAGAGAGCAGCCCTGTACTGACTCTAATGCGAAGAACAAGAATCTTTGTGAGAATTCAAGCCTCTGAGTCTCTCTGCTCCTCACATGCTAGATGATCTGTAAGGAACAGAATAAATAACCAATGAGGAAAGGTTAACAACAGCTTTCAAAACCCCATCAAGTCAAAAATCAAAACTTGAAGATAGACATGAAAAACAGAGATAAAGCCAAGCATATTTAGAAACCAGCACAATAGTAGTGCATTACTGAAGATGATTCTGGCAAGAAAGTACTAACTATATTGCTATATGAAATATGTGTGTTCACTCTGGGGTTATTTTATCATTCAAAGGCCTATGTACATACAGAAACAAACCATGTCTGTAGACATTTGCAGTCAAAGAAGAGGATGATTCCTTGATATTAACATATGCTAGCTAACATAAAGCTCCATGATCACGTAATGAAAGAGTATTTAGAAGAGGCAAATGGAAAAGGGCACAATACAATGAGCTGATAGAACCTTAAATGAGGAGAAAATTCTCTGCTGGCAGAAGTTGGCACTATGCCTGGTACATCAAAGAAGCTGAATCAATCTGTAGAGAACCTGATCTTGAGTAACCCAATTTTAATTCCGCTAAACAGTCTGTGGGGGTTTAACAGCCTTCTACATATTTTATTTGTAAATGAAAAATATAAGAAACATGGAATAAACAGAGCAAACTATGTCAATACAGTCAAAATATTACAGAAATATCCAGAACAAATTTTAAAGGTACTATATTATCAATTTTAATACAATCAATACACAGAAAGATCTACCACTTATAATAGTGCCTTAGTATCAGATGACATGTGCTGTTCTGAATTTTATAGTATAGGGCACTGACACTTTTGACACTTACTGAAACATCATATTCAGTTTTAAGAAACTGAATATCAAGTGCTTTATGGAAACACATATATTTTTTTTACATGTTTTCCATTTTGACAAGAAAAAAGAGAACATGTTCTGTTACTAAATTCTGAATTGTGAAGAATCATGCCTTTTCCTGCCTTGAAATAAAACAAGTCCTCTTCTATGTCATCTCAGTCCTCTGAGTAAGTCTTAAGTAAATATGGTTAGACTGTCACTCCAAAGAAACCCAGGACACTGAAGACCAACTGGACATTACTGGATTCATCTTCTCACAGTATCTCACTCCTATTGTCTCTGTTTCCCACCCTCTGCCTTCTGTGTACTCCATGCTATAAAATCAAGTCAGTATGATTGAATTGGTGTTTGCTCTTGTTTGCACCTTAATTTGGGCAGAGAAACTTAATGTTGAATTGTAACAGAAGGAAAGGCTGATAATCCATATCACCTTCTTCAAGAGGAACTCAAACATAGCCCCCAAGAGATCACACGAGAATCAAAACAGAGCCTCAAAAAGAGCAGAGTGCAACAGTCACCATTTCTATTCTTTTTTTTCACTTGGAAGATAGTTTTCAATATACTGGTTTTCATCCACTTATTTCCAATTGTTTGTTTCCTACTTTGCAAGGTAAAGAAAATTCGCTGGTGATACAATATTTTATTTCATTCAGAATGCAATCTGTCTCTCTTTTACCATTTCCAGTCTTTTTTTTTTTTTTTTTTCAGCTGATTGGAATGTTTGACCAGTCCTCATTTATTTTTCACAGATAAATTAAAATATTTAGTTCTGCAAGACAAAATTATTATTGTATTATCCTCTACTTTTTCAAATTAACTCACAGGAAAGTATCCAAACTATTACTCCATGTTGTACCAGCACTATAACTCTGTCACCAATTTTTTTTATGGTTTTTTAAAATTAATAAAGAAAGACCACCAAGTGAAATATTTTTCCATAACTCTTTTTACCAGGAGCCCCAAATTGCCAATTATTTGTTTATGAAAAAAATTAAATGAGACATTATGTAAGCAGCATAAATTCTGAAAAACGGGAGTAGCTGTTGCATTTCAGAAGAGATTTGTTTGAATCACTTTTTAGAGACCTTGGAATTCATCAGCTGAATGTCCAGCATTTGGCAAAGCAGACAATGACATGTTGTACCTCAACATGGTAGATATTGAGAAAACCACAAAATTTTTCATTCTGTTGCCACATATAAAGACCAAATCCACATTTGAACACTGCATGTGGCTCTGGTGTTCCATTTCTGGAAGAGTCTACTGGCATTAGAGAAGAAGATCAAAGGCATGGGACAGCTGCCATACAAGACTAATATGGTTGGTGCTCTTTCATTTGGAGAGAAAATGCTGACCAATATTTGTAAAATCATGATGGCAAGGGGCATTTTACTCACAGTTGGTGCTTGCATACAAGATCTAGTGTGTTCTTGGTAAAAGTAGCAGGGGATCAGATGAACAGAGATAAAAGAAAATATTTCTTCATCATAGCAGGTGGTAGAATTTGTAGACACAAAGACACATGCACACAGCAAGTTAACATATGAATTAGATTATTGGACAACAGAAGTACAAAAAGGTGACAGTTCCTCAAATATCCCTAACACAACAGTTATCAATGCTGACAGAGCATGAGGGCAAGAGAATCCCTGTGTTTCTTCTGGACATCAAATACTGTGCTGGATGGATGAGTGGTCTGCCTAAGTGGAACATTCTCAATATGCCCATGTTGAACTAAAAAAAGTATCAGCACTTTTCTGTTTCTAGAACAGTTCCTTAAAATTAAATAAATGGCTCAGCCCTTTCAGAATATTACATTTTTGTAATGTAGAAGAAATAGACCAGAAATCAAAACTTTTTGTGCAAGTTGTAACAATGCCATTGAATTAATGAAAAAAACTTTAAATTTCCTTCAAGGAGCTACAGACTGAACAATACACAGTCTCAGTCTGATTTTCTATACCACTCAAGTTTCTTCATGGCCAGAGCAATCCAGGAGCTAACTGTAATCTGGAGGGATATTTCTATCTGGAAGAAACACCATTGACAGTAATTTGTCTTAAATTCTAGCCAAAACTAGGTACTTTGCTACCATCTTGAATTCAGGATTCATAGCAATGAACCCTCTACTGAAAATAGGCTTTGAAAGAATTCCATGTTGGGAGTGCAGCACTTTAAAAATATATCTGAAAACAGAATATTAATTTTCCCTCAGACTAATGGTTATAACACTCATCTGGAAAGCTGGAGAAATTCAGATTTTTCTATAGCCTGAGGGAAGATTTTTTGAAGATACTTTATATATGCATATTTTCTTTCTAGGAATTTTTTTAAGATGTTAGCACAGTTTGTAGGTGACAAAGTGTTTGCAGCAGGGGTGATGCAAGGGTGGCCTCTGAGAGAAACTAAGCCATAATATATTACTGTATCCTTCCTATAGACATGTTTGGAAACATTCCTGAGGACAGCAAGAACATCCAGTTTGTCTTGCAAAAACAGAAGGATGTGATCAGTGTAATGATAGTATGGTTTCCTTTTGCGCAGGAGGTAGTGGTTGGTTGCTTTAAATGTCAGCTAGGATTTGAACAAAGAGTAAACAGCAGAAGGGTTCTGGAAGAACATATACATAAATGAAAAAGTAAACCCAATGCCTTTCAACCTCCAAGGTGATTAATTGTTTGGAACCAACTAAATTCCATGAGCATGGAATTCCACAGATGTACTAAATTCTGTTTCAGAGCAGACTGGAAAATTGTCTTGAATAAATTATAGTCCCTTGTAGCAAAAAATTTCTATTACTTGTATACAAAGTTATACATATGCATACACAAGTTCTCATATTAACACCCTAAAATAGAAAGTTCTTTATGATCTTCTGATTACCAAGTGAGCTTGGTCATGTTTTTTCCTTGGACAAAAGAAATCATGAGTAGAACAAAAGTAGATTTCTAAACAAACTGAAGGATTACAGAGAATATAAAATGTCATAACCATTTAAAATTTAGATAAGTATTTGTCAGCACCACCTGGTACTATAGGTGAAGAGAATAGTCCTATACATCTCTGTAACAACAAGGCAGAAAATCTGGTTAATAATCTCTTTGTTCTTTCCTATTGTGATGGCTTTTTACAAAAGACTGCTATGAATCTTTTAAACTTGGTTATAAGTAAAAAACAACTTCACACAGCTTCAATTAGAATGGAAACAAAAAAAAAACAAAACAGTGGTTGTAATATGTTTGTGCAAAGCCTAGTTTGTCTTCATTTAGAGAAAGTCCTTTTATTCACAAAAATATGCTGACACTACATCAAGTCTCGCAATTCAACAGAAACCATTTGTCAGTAGATCATTTATAAATCAATTAACCTAAATTTCAAGATAACTCAGCTGGTTTAGTTGAATCAGGTGATAAAGTACTGTATTATATTCTTTGTAAATGAGAATGATATATCTCCATAAAATGTAGAGATGATCTTACCTTACTGTAAAATATCTAAAGTTCATACAGCATTGACTGCTCTATCAGAGCAGTGATTAATTGCACCTGGATTTTTAAGGGAATTCTACCTTCTATTGAATTAAGTGCTATCAGGGCTTATTCAGAATTAGTTTTAGGATATTCGCTTAGTAATTCGAAAATGCATACATAAAGAATGCTATGGTTGGGAATTAAGCCAAATTTAAATTTAAACAAAACAATTATATGAAAATTTAAATAAATTGCTACTACGAAGAAACTTTACTGGAAAAGTATTGAGAGAGAGGTTTTGTACAAACTTTGACTCCATAGGCCAGGAAATGTTACTTTGCAGATATTTTGCCTTATATTATCAGAAAAGATACTATCATGGATTTGTAATATTTCAGCAAGTTATACCTCCATTGCTGAGGCAAATATTCCTAATATTCTGGAGCCACTAGTGAGAAATATAATTTAGCCAAATATTTGGCAAACTGGAGGTTATGAATCTGCTCTTTATTTATTACTAAATGGTCTTGTCAGAGTACGTGTATTGTGCATTTGGTTGCTGCAATTGAAGCAAACATCAATGAGATTAAAGTTCAACTCTAAACAATTGAATGGAAATATTAATTTGAAATTTCATTAAATAAATCAATAAAAAAGATTAAGGCACTTTGTCTTATTGAATCTGCTTCAGTAAATGGAAACTGTTTCACATCACCCAAAAGTGTCAGAGAAGATAGTCAAAATGAGCTGATCATGGAGCTGAAAATTCCACAGTTTAAGCAATCTATCAGGTACAAAATGATACAGCCATTTGTCTAACACATTCATATATCCAGATCAGAGCACCTCAGCTACTACTGCAACCCTGCTTAAATTTACATTTCATTAAATTATGCCACCAAGTGGCTCAAGACCACAAAGTATTCCTGCAACACATTCAAACTTGCTACTATCTCTGGTCGATAGGTTTCAGATGATGTGTTTATACTATATATGTGCCAAAGCCTTCCAACATTCCTGTGTGCAGATATTAACCTTCCTCCCTCCCCCTGCTCCCAAATCAGGACAGAGCTTTGTGCAGGTCCTGTGATGGACAACCATGACAATAAACACATTCTAAAAACTGCACTTTGCACTTGATACTTCAATGCACAGAGAGGAGATTAATAAGTCCTCAGAGCCCACCAGAGGAGTCTGCCTTCATCACTTAACCTGCACTGATTAACATTGCAGATACCTTGCAGCATTTCTCATGGCCACCATTTCAACAATATCCTTAGAGCATGTTGCTCCATTAGAAAAAAAAAGCTGTGCTCTTTTTGGAGAACATATTATTACCCATGTACATAAGATCTGCAAATTTATATTTGCAAAAGAATGCCTTATGATACCAACTTATGGTACAACAAGATTTTCCCTACCAGACAAGCAAGTTATCTCATTGCAAAATCAAAGAAACAGATATAAAACATTGGCAAAGGGAAAGTCCAAGATCAAAACTGAATCTTAGTGTAACCAGATAGCTGCAACTTAAGTCACATGATATTTTTATGATTTTATATGAAATAATATTTTTATAGTTATATTAAGAACAATGATAAAAATATTAAATCATTTATGATGCATAAATGTGTGGGAAGTACAGGTCAGAAATTAAGAATTTGGAGATCAGACCAAAGATAAAGAAAATTTTTCAAGATATTATTCTATTTCCATTCAGTGATGGACAGTGTCCCAGCATTTTTCTCCAGGATACTGTTTGATTTAAAACAAAACAACTTTAAAAAGCAGAAAAAGCATAGCCTTATAACTGCTACCCAATATTTGAGTCTGAAATTAAAATAAAATATGTAAGACTAACCAGACTGGGTTTAAAAGGGTTCTCTCTGACTTTTAGTTTTTTATTCAGGGCTTTCTTCAGTATTGACAATGGGTTCCCTTGGAATCCTTCACTCTATCTACAAAGAAGTCCTTGGAGAAAAATTAAAAGTTTCTCCTCCTCTCCCTTTATTTCCATTTTAAAAGCTAACATCTTGCCTTATCATTAACCTTTTTATTCTCCCATACCTATCTGGCCTGTGTTTGTGAATTCTGATATCCTGGAGCTGGTTTAAATGTTGCTGAGGAGACTGCCTTCTCTAAGAGGGATTGAGCTGATTTCCCTCTGTTCTTGCTTCCTTTCTCCAGCATTCTCACCACAGAAACCATGTTCTGTTGAAGACTGTCAGCTTTACCAAGGCCAAGGGCCAAGTTTTGGGTATGATTGTAGGCTGCCTTAGCAGTGCATTCCACCTTTGTTAATTAATTTTCTGAATAATTTCTCCAATGCTTGTATTTGTTCTTCCAGAATCAAGTAGTAATTTAGATACATGTATGTTACATAATTGGATCTCTGAGCCTCCCACCTGCTTTTCTATCCCATTGGACTGGATAACAGGAAAAAATTCTTCACTGCGAGGATGGTCAAACACTGGATAAGCTCCTCAGATAGTTGTGGCCCTAGTCCTGGAATATTTGGGCAACACTGGAGACAGGAGCTGGACTCAATTATTCTTCTAAGGTTTTTCCAACTCAGGATATTCCATGATTCCACAACCACAAATACATACAAGAAAAATGTAACTCCTCCTTCCTTTCAGGTGAATCAGCTAAAACAGCTAAAATGAAATAATTTGTGAGATTTGAGCTCCAAGTGCTGATCTTTTCTCTGTCAGCTGATACTGTCAAAATCAGAGTATACTGCCTTAAATCACATTAAACAGCTCCATTTCAGCTCTTCACCCCTGAATATAAAATTGGATTCTGATGGATACTGTTGGACAAGCACTGTATTACAATCCTGTATGAAGAGTAAAGTCTAAGATGTTCTTAACATGCTCCAGGGAACATTTTGTTTATCCTTCAGCAGCTGAAATTTCAAGTTAGAAGAAAGAGATGATTACTTGTTTATTAGATCATTAATACCTTTTCATCAGCACATCCTTCACAGCACATCCCTCTAAATCGAAACAAGCCCAGAAACTTGTTTAATTCCAACTATATTTCTTAGATCGTTTCCTCAGTCTCAGTTCATCATTCATGCAAAAGAAATGCACTTTTTCTTCTATTTTTTTTTTTTCAATAGGAATTTTTTTTCTATTATTTCTTTGGAAGGAAGTTATCACTGGCATTAAGACTTTCTTCCTGCTTGAGTAGAAGGACTCAAATGTGGACTACGGAGGATTCATTGAGATTTTTTATTATCTCTTCCAGCTCTCATATTGCTTTCAGAAAATATTATGTCTATAATTTAAGTCTGATGGTTTAAATAGACAGTTTCTCTCTGCTCCATAGTTCTCACATATCTTATGTGAAATGTACAAGAACAGATACTGGTCCTTTTCCAGGTGGATATATACATTTTCACCGTTGATTTTAACTCTAATCAATGCTCATTTCACCATAGATGTAAGCACATATATTTAATTTTCCCATCGCATGCAGGTTTTGTGACATTGAATCTTACTTTCTCAGCAGTTTAGGATGGTAGGAAGGTTTAAAATTGTGTTTAATATTATACATATTTTTTGTCTTACTTCTGACAAATTTATTCTGATCAGTTATTATCCCTTCAAGCTGAACAGAAACTGGCTCAGTTGTATGGCATTAAAATGTCATTATCTTTTGATGTAGAAGTTGAACTATTTCATGTATAAATACGTGTACACATATGTTTAACATACAAACACATAATTGTCAAAGTAAGTTCCATGTCATTTTAAAGTAAGAAAATTCGGTATAGTAACAAGAGCACAATAGATTTTAAATGGAACTACTCTGTTTCAGAAGTACTGAAGATATTTTAAACTTGAGAGCCTTACCAATGACCAGTCAGAAATCCCTGGTCTCTTGGTTCAAGATTCAGTCTTCCTTCTCCCTCTAACACGATTCAATTCATATGTCCTTTTAAAACAAGGAGCCGATCCCCACAGCATTTCATACTGACGAGGAGCTTGCTTGTAATATGATAATTAGATCCACAGAAAATACATATATATATTGGTTATGCATGAAATGCTCACTGAAAAAATATTACAACTACTGTAAAAAACCCTTCACACAAACAAAAATCCAACCTAATTATGACATTTGGATGCCCAAGCTTGGAAAGTAGTGCTATAAGTATTCTGTAATCATATTATCCTTAATTTTATTCCTCATAGAGCTGTCAGTAACTATTTTTGATAAAGGACCTGGTTTAGAAGGGAATGTTCATATGTATTGTACAACATCTCTCTAAAAACTTGTAGGGCTTAAGAAAGTCATATGCACCTCCCAGTTTCTGCTGAGTTTTCCTTTTGTTTCTAGGAGTTAAGGGAGTTGAGGGAGGAGAAGGAGGCCTCTTACTCCTTATCCAAGTAATCATCAGTGACACAGACAAGTAGAACATTGGAGATTTGCAGCAGAAAATATCAGATGATTCATTCAGAAGCTTTCCTCAATAGTCTGTGTGCTAATGAGGAATGTTTCATATGACCTAGGAGACAGCTAAAATGTTCATCATAGAGCTTGCTTAAAGAATAGCTCTGGAGGAGTACTCAGCATATTTTGTTCATCCCTTTATTGAGATAGATCCCACTATCCACTGTACAACTCAGTGACCCCAGTTCCTTAAAACTGTATACTCCATCTTTTATTAACCTTTATATATTCCTAAAATCTTCAATCATATTAAATGTATCAGTTCCTGAACAACAAAAGTTGCCCTTCAAAAGAGTTACAGCTTCAATTTTGGATAGAAGAATAGATAAGATTATATGAAGATCTTCAAAACTGCTTCCCATATTTACTAACAATTTACTAACTATTTACTAACAAAACCCTAATTCAGAAACTACTAATCTTTCAGGTATGTTTTAAAAGAAATCATGAATCAAGTACAAGCAGTTTGCCTTGTGAGTAGAAATAAACAGGTGTGAGAAAATTACACAAAAACTGTGTCTAATCCTATTGAAAACTGAAGCAAGGTGGTGATAGCTCAAATGATCAATACTAGCATTCCCACAATATGAGTGAAGGATAAAACAAAAACCCCCTGTTGATGGAGCAAAGGGTGTTGTCAAGGCTATAGAACCATATCAGTACTGAGAGGATCCAGGGAGGAACAGCTGAACTAATAATCTCTGGAACCCAAACACAGAGACCATGCCCAGGCAATACGAATAACCTTGCACAATTTGCAGTTACAAAGTTAAGTAGTCCAGCAAAAAATCCCCAACAAACCAAAATCAAACTCGACCAAGCAGGAATTTCAAACCAGCTCTATTACCATTATGTGGCAAGTTCAACAGTGCTGTCACTGGAACTGGGAAAAAACAAAAAACAAAAAACAAATTCTGCAGGGGAAATAAAAAGTTCAACAGCCTTCACTACAACACTGGCATAGATCCTGTGGCAGGCAAACTGCTCATCACAGATGACTTCAATGTGCTGCTTTGGCAGCTGACATCTGGTATGCTGCAATTGATCACAACAAAGCTGGCAAGATAAACAACAGTGAACTTATGTTGTTCAATAATTTTCTGGATTATAAGAAAGGGCTTGTACTCATCACCAATCTGACAAGTCATGTTGGGAACATCAATATTTATAAGCAGGTGGATTTCACTGTGAGTGACTTTGTGTCTCAGATCAAGACATGGCACCATATAGTAAAATCCACAGTATAATTACCTCAAATTCTAGTCTTGACATGGCTGTCAGTGTGCATTGTTGCTGTCACAAAAATCTTGCCAAATTTAATTTGCATAACTATGAAGAAAGCTCACCAACAGGAAAACATTTTTACATGGGGAACCCATGTTGGATTTTTGTTTTCTTTTGTTTCTGTTTTGTTGATTTTTTTTTTACTAGCGCACATCTCACAGAGCAGAACATGTTGTTTATAAAGACACATGACATACTTTCCCAGAGAGATCAAACTGACTGGAAAAAAGGAAGTGTAATGGATTTACAATGATGAATTCGGAAGCTGCACAGTGTTGACTTCAAGAGAAGCTATTTTCAAGATAACATGCAAAATTGATATTAAATATTACCATGTCAAGGTAATAATCACACAAGTCCTGTATAAAAAGAAACAATGTCATCAATAATGCTATTACTAATGACATGTCATAAACCTAGAAGCTGCAGAAGCATGTGATGATGTGTGAGCATGTGAAATCATAGTTGATCCATATGAAAAAAAATTCCAATGTATTTTTTCACCCAAGGAAATCTCTGTTCTGGGAAGAAATCTCTCTCCCTCCCCTGTCAAGCTCACTGCCTTATAAACCATTTTATTCATATGGGTCAATAATATTTTTATATATGTGTGTGTGTTTGTGTGTGTATCTTGTTGCCTTATATACTGTTACACGACTTGCTGTGTCTGAAATCTTCAGCAACGGGGTCAGCTCATCCTCAGCAATCCAACAAGTTTGCTCATCAAAGCTTATTTTTTCATACTATAAAAATGTCATCTACAAAAATTCTGGTTTACTATGTGAAAGAAGAATGTTTCAAAATAAAAGATTTTCATGGCAGGTTTCATTTAAATCAATTCTGTTGTTTTCTCAGTTTCAGCACAGCCACTCAGTTTACTAAATTCATGCTATTATCACCACAGATATACCCATAAAAAAATGTTAAAAAATCTTTTTCTATTAACTAAAGAAATAATATGCATGCAAAGACATTTAAGCAATATCAAAATTTAAATTATTTTTGCTAGGCAGTTATTCAATATGTCTGAAAGACCTGAGGAAGTAAAAAGATCTTCAGCAAAATTTATTTATCAGTCATTACCTGAAACCAATATTAGGATTGTCATCTCTTGTTTTACAATACTATTTTCATAATTTTGGAGAAAATGCCATATAGTATCAGTTATAAGGTGATAAATTAGAACCTTTCAAACATTCTATTATGTTTTAGCCTTTTATACTACCCCCAGAACATATTTTTATAAGAAAAACATTGCTAAGGATTTAAGGATGAAATGACAATGTGTTAAGTAACAGATTTAAAAATAGACAAGTAGTCTCAATTTCCTGTTTAAAAGTGAATGTCTGGTTATAAAAGCCTAAACTTTCATGGTCTGTTAGTCCAGCTTTTGGTCAGATTCATAACCCTTATGGAAGAAACCCCTTGTATAGAGAGTCACAAATAAGATCCTTTGCAAGCCCATAGTTAACACTAAAACATTATTTTCTTGGTATTCATTACTCTCGTGCACCAGCACTTTCTATCAGAAAAAGGATCCCAAGAATTAATACAGAACTATTATGTAGATAAAAAGATTGGGTCTCTTGAAAAGACAGTATCATGCAGAAGTAATTGGTACTTGCTTAAAAATTGAGTTTTTTCAAAAATTTAATTTTCTCTGTGTGTAAGGTAGGACAAGAACCTAAACTAGTGCATCGTAGACAGAAAAGACAGAAAAATCTGAAAAGAAATTTGAAATTACCTCAAGATAGGATTTTCAGTTGAAACACCTAAAGAAAGTGAAGAAAACACAGGGAACCCCAGTTTGTTTACCAGGTGACATTGATTGCAATTTTTTTTTTCCAGTTTCTGAAATCTGTAAGCCAAAGTCTGCAGTCCAGTCATATTCTTGTTTTAATTGACTGATGGAATATGAAATAACTCCTCAGCTTCCAAAAGGTGGATCATGCCTACAGATATTTTCCAGTCAGCTCATTGCTGGACATTCAAAATCTACTTCAAGTGGTCAGGAATGATAGATTATTTTTTACAAGATTTCAGTATAATCTTTAATTATTATTTTGGTCTCAGGGAGAAATGGAGTGTTTAATAGTACTTTAGACACACTGCTTCCGGTAGACTGCTTATTGCTAAAGTGTCTTTAGTGATATACTCACAGTAAAACAGTAATCAAATCACATAACTGTTGGGACAATAAATTACTGTCAGAAGAGTTGGTAACACTGTATGTCACAATCCTCCTGTATGCTTCCTGGTGCATGTTATCTGCAAATGCAAGGAAGTTGAGACAAATGATTTTTAAACTATCAAAGGGAGGATTGTGACATAGAGTGTTCAGTTCACAATGGGCTTATTTAAAGAGTCCAAGTTTTTCCATAGGCAGAAGTAAAAAAAAAAAAAAAAAAAACCATAGAAATAGTTTTCAAATAGTTTTCAAAATTTTTAAGATGTGTCTATCACATATCAAAAAATCAGGGACTTTTATAGTAAGAATTGGATGTGAAATTATTTTATATCTTACTAATCTCAATAACTTTGTTGTTTGGAGTGCTACAAAAGACCCTAGAATCTGATTTTACTCAGGTTTTATACCCCACACCACAATATCCAGATGCTTTTTGATGTGTGTTTACCTCACAGGCTGTCAAATGTAGGTGATGACATACATCAAGGTTAATTATTCAAAGGGAAAAGAATAACAAAGGAAACCAAGAGCACGAAGGCAGAAGAAAAGTAACTTCTTTAAAACAATGTGTTTACCTTTCCTGTAGGAAGAAACTTCTTTGAAAATGTGCCTCCCTTTCTCATATTTCTGGGTCAAAGTCATGAAGAACATGGCAGAATTCTAGGAAGGTCAGAGCACTGAAAATATATCAATATATACCAATATACCAATTATATTAAATAAGGATGAATAATAATGAAAGAAAAGAGAAAGGTCATACACTTTTTTGGAAGGATAAGTGAAGAATTTTGATACTTTATATCAAGATAAGCAGGTGTATCCAATCAAAATCAAATTAGAATGAAAAAGAGCACAGTCCAGGTGTGTTGCTAAAATTTAGCAGAAAACTTGAAAGAATATTGTGAGATTTTATCTGTCAGACAAAATTTGGACATGTTTATGTACAGTGAAAAACCATCATTCAGAATTTTAGAATTAGAAAACTTACTCAAAAACAACAACAAAAAACAACAACAAAACCTACTAGAAAATATATTTCTCCTAAAAATTCCCTTGAAGTTAGAGACAAAGCTGAACTTTTTACTGAACCTAATTATACTTCTGTGAAAATAGATTTCTTAACCATACTTGAGAGAAAATTAATAATATGAAAACCTCAAAATAATTTTCACTAAATTAAAAAGTGTCAAATTAGGAGAGAAATGTATATATTCAGATTGCCTTACCTTTTAAAACAAGTAAAGAAAGTCTCAGGACCTAAATGTATTTAATTTTTTTAGTGAAACCCCAGCAAATTATATTAATTTGGAAGCTCTTTTAGCTTATAACTAATTTAGTGCAATAGGTAATTTAGCTGGGAAAGGGAAAATTAATATCACCACATCCCTCTATTTTTGTATAACCAAAATTCAAAAGTATGCAAAGTATAAGTAAAATAAACCAAAACCAAATTATTAAGATTTGTTTTTTTCTGGTTAAATGAACTTGAGTGTAGGTACAATTTTAATTCAAAGTGGTGTCAAAAGGGTATATATACATACCTGTCCATCTAATAGAAACTGAGGAAGTCAGTTAGCTCAAGAACAATTTTTAAACTTGGCAGATTTAGAGAATCAGGCATGTTTTCATGCTGTATTCACCAGAAGAGCAGAAAGGAGGCTGCTTTTCTGGAAGCTCGCCATGTAAAACCATGATCTGAAAGGTCTGTATTCGTAGCCCCATCTTATAAGCTAATTTCATAAACATCTAAGAAACCTTCCCTAAAACAATGAAATTCAAAATTTAAAGTCAAAATAATATTTTAAATATGAAGTCAAAAAGCCACTTGAAAATTCAAAGACAGATTTATTGGAATTAATAGGAAAACAGAAGAAAAACTATTTGCCTACTAACAACATAAAGTATTCATTTATGTAGTAAGAACCATGAATTTCAAAATTAATTCACTTGTTTCTACAAAAGATAATTAAGAATTTAATTGAAAAATGCCCTTTCAGTTTTAATAATTTTTAATTTTAGAATACTAAAGATATCAGAGAAAGCCCTGTTATTCTAGTAATATTGTACTATTAGCTGTAACATACAGAAAGACTAAAATTAATTGACTAAGAATATGGTAAAGCAAAGGAACAGCTGAAAAATTCTCACAGCCCTTTTTGCCAAAATGCATAACCAGCTTTTCAGCAAATAGAGAATAACAGCTAATTACAATGAAGACAGCTAAATGTAACATTTCCCAAGCTGTAGAATTTTGAGCATCTGCCTAAAAGCAACAAACACAGTATTTCTTTTCTGCTGGAATCTGAAATAAAAGCCTCACTGGGTCCCTCAGAGAAAGAAAAGAAATAAAATATATTAAACCACATAGATATGCAATAAGAGTGTAGGTTTTAATTTTAAGTAAGTAGAAATATAGCTTAAGTGTCTTAAGAGTCTGTGTTAGCTAGTGAAAAGCCCTAAGGCCTAGTTTAAAGTTCAGTAGTGATACCCTTCACAGATTCAACTTAGTCTCAGACACAATGAAAACATAGCTTGCATTTTTAGATAGAACAGATAGGATTACTCACATAAACAGATAATGCTCTATACATAGAATTTAGGTAAAACTGACACTGCTTTCATGAATTTAGAATTAAGCATAAATTGGTGTAGAAGGAATGTTTTAGATTCATATTTTTAGCTGATTGGATGATTTATGAGTTTAATCCCCTGTATTGGGAGACACATACGAAGAAGAGCAACACCACCATCATCATGATCATCATCACCAGAAGAACTACTGCAACTGCTTCGGCTGTCCAGACCAACAGAACTCTACACCGGCAAGCTGCTGCTCAGAATTCGGGACTTTATACCAAAAGCTTTTAGTAAGGACTTTAACTCTCTGAATTCTTTGTGTTTGAGATTGATGTACTCATATAATAAACTGTCCTGATGGGACACTTATGTCTGGGTTCTTTTTCCCCTTTGCACTGAGACTGATGAGAGAGAAGAAGCTTTCTTTTGTTCAGACTTGGTTTTTTATTCTTCTCTAATCTATATTACATGTATACAGGGTACAAGGAGCTATGTGCACTAAGAAAGGTACAAAATGGCTAACAAAGAACTTCTTCAAGGCCTTTTATATGTCTATTTATCCAATTAAAAAATGCCAAGTAAATTATTTTTCTTAGTGACCCAATGACCCAACACGTGTGTGTTGCACTGCGACATTCTCTATCCAATCACTTAATACTACCCAAAAACCTTTAGAAGAAGAAAATGAAGAAGGAAGAAGGAAAAGAGACAATGCCCTAATTCCCCCATCTTCCCTCTTATTTTCTAAACTAGCTTAAACTAGCTTAAACTTTATTTTTTTCACCCAGTGACTTAAGAAAACTCTCTAATTTACACACTCACATTTTCAGTTTCTCTACTTAACTTTTACAGTTGTCTCCATGGTGTTATGTAAAATTCACTTCTTTCTTGAGTGTCAGAGTTAGGCATCACAGATAAAGGTATATATCTTGCATTTCTGACCCCAACAATAAACGTCTTTATAGCTTTTGTCTCCTTAAAGACCTAGAGACCCCCATGAACAACTCAACACTTTTCCTACTTGTTTCTCCTGTCTCCACATAAGAAAGGGCCTGAGGTCACTGCTGTTTCTGATCACAGCCAAGGTCTTTAGCCCAATCCCTTGAGTGTTTTCTGAAACCTTTATAATTTTTGCAGTGTAGGCAATGGGCTGAGATTTAAATGATGGTGTCTGTACACATGTGCACACTGCCAACATGAACCAGGCATTTTTCTCCACAGCAAGGGCTACTCAGGGCTCCAAACTTTTGACTTTCCCTGATGCATGCAGGTTAATGAGACACCTTGAAGGGACTACAAAACTTTTGCAAGAAATACCCTGGTACAAAAGATATTTTGCCCCAGTGATATTCACCTCACTCTCAGGGGCTCACCCAGCTGCAGAGAAGCTTTCTGTTTAGCCACTTCTTCAGGTAAGAAGTAGTTCTGTGGTTGTTGTCAGAACTATTCTGTAAGTCTGTGATCTCAGCCTGAGCTCCCTGCACCAAAACTGTGGGGTTCCTTGAGATGCTGATGCCACTCTTCAGGACCCCTGCAGTGTACCAGCCCCTGGATCCAGGCAGATCCACAAAGGAGGTGGCTAAGCCCACAGCTCAGAGAGAGCTGTGGTTGAGAGACAGGGTGGGGGGCAGCAGCAGAAGTCACTGACCAGGCCTTGGGGCTGCGTCCATCTTCCAGTGATAACACAAGGAGCAGCAAAATCTGCCTGTCTTATGGGTCTTTCCACAAAGGCACAGTGAGACGGAAACGTGTAGGTGATGCTTTTGACTTTTCTCAGCTGGCACCCCAGAGACCCCCATTTCTCTCAGGCATGTATGAACACACCGGCAGGAACCAGCCCAGGTGCTGTGTCCTCTCCTTCCCCTCCACAGGGTTGGAAGCCCCTGTCTCTGGCTACCCCATCCTCAGCACACCAGCCATAAGGCAGTGCCTGTGTCCTCATCTAAACTGGGAAGAGCCTGTCCCTGGCACACCCCTGGAGGCCCACTTCAAGACACAGTATAATGAATTCTCCCAGCCTCACGCTATTGATCCCAGCCTGCTTTATACGTGTTGCTCTAACTCAAGACAATACCATTTATCATCAAGATGTTATGTGAAATAAGCTTCCCTTCAAAGCTGACTGTGTGAGAGCAGCTAAGCCTGTCATTTAAAGCCATGATCATGGAAAGAGGTCCACGGCATTAGCAGTGCTATTATCCCTTGCTTTGTTGCACAGGTCCTTCACCTGTAGCCATTGAACAGTCAGACACTGAGGCCCCTCATGGAGAAAGCTGAACAGTGGGCAGAATCCATTCCCTGAGAGCTGGATGGTCTGGGCAAAGGGCATGTTCAGCCCTACCAACCATACCTACCTCAGAAAACCTGGATCTGGAAGCACTAAGGCAGCTCTCCAACAGTGAGCACATTATTCATGATAAAAAAATGTATTTGACAATATGAAACAGGGCCACCCAGGGAACCTCCTCATAACCATCTTAAGTATACCTCCATTTTAACAATCTTTCCTGTTCCTCCTTCCTTTCAGCTACTATCCTCAAGAATTTGAAGTTTCCTTGCTAGGAAAAGAAAGGAATATATTTCAGAGGCAGTACTTTTACTCCTGTTGCTACACTGTAGTCCAGTCTTCTTATAAGATGGACTACGCATAAAGGGGGAAAGAGAATAAAAAAGTGGAAGATAAAAAGCTTTTACAGCCTTTTCCTGGAAAGTCACAGTTGCAGCTGACACCACAGACTATTAGCTGTACTAGGAGCTTTTCCTCCTAGTCCTGCTAAAGTACTTTATTCTCCTCCCAATTTCAGTTTTTGAAACAAAATTCTACATTACTAACATCAATATATGTGTTGACTTTGCTTTTCTACAGTTCTTATACCAAATTCTTGTAAACAGCAAATATTTGTGTGTCTCAGAAATAAGGAAATCAAGCACATCATGATGGAAGCAGGCTACCCACAGAAAGACAGGTATTTTGCATAAATGTAACAAGACTTTTTTTCTCCCTTCTTCCTCCCTTCCAGTCTTCATTTCCTTCTTTTCTCTCTGTCTTTCTAGGACACAAAGAGTATAAGAATAAAGACACAAAAAAGGTGTTAAAAACTCTTTCAGGATCTGATAGGAAAGGTTGAGCATACCTAATAAGGAACTATTCAATAGAGTTATTTTGTTCTTAATTCTACTGCAATTATCACTTTTGTAATCAAAGACTTAGATGTTTTAATTAACCTTGATTTCATCCTTTAGTGTAGTCAGTGTTTATCCTCTATTCAGGTTAATCTAAAATAATTAATACTTCTTTGGAAGGAAAATCCTAATGAAGTAAAGCACACATCAAATTCTGTGGGCCTTTATATCCCAAGATTATTTTGGAACGTTCAATGTTAGGCTGTCTTTTCATGTATATGAGTGATTTCTCCTTCTCCACAAACCCAAAAATGCAGGTGTCTCCACTCTTCCCCCTACCCAATTCTTGCTTCTGTCCAGGAGAGACACATTGTTCACTGCTGTTCCCTCTAATCAGAATTATGCAGAGAAGGACAGCCTGAAATTTCTAACAAACCCAGACTGTTAATCAGAACTACATGATTTCCCACTTTTTTTTTTCCTACTTGCTTGTAAGGAAATATCTACAGAGACTGAAATCATGCTAATTTGATGAGGTTTGGTATGTTAGATGACTGAAGTAATGCACATGTTTATGCAGAAACAAATACCTAATTCTTCCTTTGTTTGAGGTACTGCTCTTGAGAGCTTGGCTCTTGTTTATGGCACTTTTGTTCACAGCAAAAGTAAAATTAATTAGGGAAAATTTCAGAAGATATTTATTTTCAGACCTTTTCTGGGTGGAAAATGTGGAAAGAGAAAAATCTCCTGCTTAATTTAAAGGAAAAGAAACATCAGTTTCAGAGTTCTTGGGCTTCCTAAGCCTAAGTAATGTAAATCGGATGTATGATCAAGAACATCTTTTGGAAAACATGACTTTACTACAGCTCTGACGAAACAAGATACATGCCTTTGAGAAATTATTCCATTGAGGGGCTATGTTCAGTGGCAGTGTTACAGGTGACCTCTGGCACTGTTAGAAAAAAAACATGCAGGAAAATTTGTCTTTTATTTTTTGAGGTATAAAATGAAGAATGCTAGAATCATTAAAAAGAGGAACTTCTTGTATGTGCCCTTTATTCAACTTGGGACACTTGAGAGTCAGTCACTAAAAAGTGTTTATGAAACTCTTCAACTAGTTTAAATGTAAGAAATAGTTTTTCAATGTTCTCTTGACCTTTGTTGCCTTAATATTTCTTCTAATACAAAATTTATCAGATTTGGGATTTTGTTGATCTCTGCAAAGTATTGTCTGTATCATTTATGTTTCTCTAGTAAGTTCATCCCTTTATTCTGGGTGTTTATTTTCATATTCATAGTAATATTTACAAGGCATAAATATTTTTCACCATTCTGCTCACTGTAAAGAATTATTTTTTTTTTATGCAGTAGTTTTATAAGTATCTGATGTGTTGTAATAAGGTAATTTTCCACAAAAATAAAAGTAATCTTTACTAGCTTTCTTAATATAACTTAGCTATCCAATGACTGACTGCTTTGAGATAGAGGAAAGGGAGGGAGATATTAAACATATAAAGAAAATATTGCATATATTGTCCAAATCTCAAAAGGCGTTGGTTTCCTTCAAAAACTGTAGTTTTATTTAAAAGGTGCAGGGAGTAAATACATGTAGTATTAAGGTGATTGTATTTTCAAATACACAACACCAGTGCTAAGATACTTCGTGCTGACATTTTTAGTCATAAAGTAGTCACATTGAATTCTAAAAAAAACATATTTTAAGAAGTTTCTGCTCCTGGCTTCTGACTCAGCAGTATGTAAACTTTTGGAATAAGATAGCTGATTTCATTCTGTACTCTCTATAGGAGAAGGAATATTGCAGCAATGAACAGCACTGATGTATTTATATTTGTGGATGCCTCTGTTATCAAAGTATGACAGAGATGTAAAAAAGAGCTCAGCAATGTTATCACAGCAAACTAGTGTTCAGAAGTCCTCTCTCTCTGATTCAATCTGTGAATCAGCATGAAAAAGGAAGAGGTAAATATAATTTTAATATTCATCTGATTTAGTGCTCACATTGAAGATCACTCAGCATTCATTCCAACAGTTTACTTATTCCTTGATAAAAAAGAAGTCTAGCTAAACAAGAGGTTTAGAACCAACATACTGGGAACACATAAAGAAAACCCCAGAGGAAACCCTCTGCTTATCCCAAAGGATATCCCAAAAGATGTCTAGCCCATTGATATAGTTCTTATCTTCTCAGTATTTCAGTATCAATGTACAATGCTATGGATTCTCTCAGTCTCAGAGTTAAGATCGGGTTTTGTAAGTAGTACAAAGTAGTAGCAGTAAGTAAGTACTAAGCAGCAGAAATGTTAAAATACTATTCATAAAAGATATCTTACTTTCTATTGACAATTGGTATTAGCATTCCATATCCCCACAAATGCAACTTCTTACCAATACCAGACAGAATACAACCAAAGGAATGCACAATAAATGTGCAAACGATCCTCAAATTCTCTCCTAGGCATTGGACACCTAAGCTTGACTCAGATACAAATTTGTGAGTTTTATCCAAATAGTTTTCAAATGTGGCAATAAAAATTTACTCAAAAAATTGTCTCTGGGAAAATAATTTTATGTTTTGGAAAGGCTTGTCTACCTTCTCAACAACTTCCATGTCAGTGTGCACTTTGCTTTTCCCAGTTCATATCCAGACAGCATCTTGCCATGAAATTGGGACATACCAGCCTCCAACAAACCAATTCACCATAAATTTTGGCACTGCTGCCACCAAGCTTTTCAACTCCCTGACAACTAGGAAAACCATCTTACAGCTGTCACAAAGTCATTGGTCTCAACTTCCCTGGAACCAAGCACTTTTAATTTGGATTTAAGTGGGAACAAGTATTACTAACATTAATTACCTCAGCAATTAAAGTCATTGCAAATGCTCTGTGTCAGGGCTTTTGGAATTTTTATTTCTTCTTCTAAAAGTAGAAGAATTCATCATTCATCCTCTATAGGATGAATGAAAGTAATTTCTCCTTTAATGAGAATTATAACATCCAGGCATTGAAAGAGCTAAGAAAAGTTATTTTCAGCTCTGAATTAGGAGACAAAAATCTCTTTTAAAAGTTTATAAACATGCTATTTAAAAGTTTTATGTAAAATGTATCACTCAAAAATTCTCATGGTTTATGATACAGGCGTTATGCACCTTGAGGCAAAGAGCAATGGCATGCATGCACAGGAATCCAAAAAAGGGCTTAAAAGGAGAGTAATGGCATCAAGAAAATAGTCTGAAGCACATGTTGAGAACCACATTACTTACATTTCCTCTGTATTTAAAAGTTACTTTTTTTTCCTAATTTTTATCACTCTTAGTTAGCCTTAAGAGTGGCAGTATTCAACATATTTAGTCATGTTGAATTTATAGGAAAAATGAGAACTTCATCAGAACTGTGAGAGACTTCAAGGTCATTTGCACTGCAGTAACTGCAAGTATTTTACCCAAGTGAGACATGAAAAAAATTCTAATTGTTCTATTTTTTGATTTGTCAGCTGTGTTTTCCAATCTGAGCAGACTGATAGCATTGATATTGCAAAGTTAAACAAAGAATGACGATAAATAAAGGATAAATAATCAAAATATAATGATTAAATCATCCTTTCCATCATCAATTTATGAGATGGGCTTTTTGAGATCTATCAGATTATTTCAATTTTATATTTTCTTTTTTTATTGGAGCAACAGATAGCCATTACATCTTGATAAGCTGAGATGAAAACATTTAATCCAGTATATTAAGATACATGGAGGTGCATTATTTTTTCCTTGTCTTTGGTAAGCATCCCAAAGTGTCAGAAATAATTTCATCAAGTTATCTGCTACTTTACAAAAAAACCCACCAAAAATATTTGATAGAAATTCATCTGAACTATCTCAAGTAAATAAGGCATCTCAGTGATAAACCATTTAGTGAATGAAACATATTATCAGATAATTTTGAAACTAAAAAACCCCAAGCTGGATGAAAAGCCATTTCTATTTCTTCCAGCTCTCTCTGTCTGGCATGCTGCTTACTATTTATTGTTGCCCAGGCTTAACTGTACTGGGACAGGGACTACACTGCCTAAACAATACAGATGAAACCTACTCAAAAATAGAACATACAGAAGTGTCATAATAAAATTCTTACTGGTCTCGTGAGGTTCTCAAGTAAGGTCTGCAGAAAAGGAATGAGAAAAATTGTGAAAAGTTCATATTTTAAGACAATAGAAACCAATGAAGTCACTACCACGCAGGCACTAAGTCATCCCTCACCCATTTTTATGCTACAGTTCTACTGCTCTGAAAGCAATTTCAGCCAAGATTCAGGGTACCTTTCCAATGCATATATGCAAGACATATGACTCCACCTGTTCCAAAACCCACAAATGTCCTAAGTACCTAAGTAGTTAGAAGACTAAATTACCTAGTAGACATATTGCTACTAATAAATGAGTGGGAGGTATATTTTACAAAATCCTTTTAAGCATTTTTTTCTCTACTATTCTCACAGGGGCTTCAAAATTAACAACTTCAGTTCCTAGTATTAGAAGCCAAAAACTGCCTGAGGTATGTTTCAGAAAACAAACAAACAAACAAACAAACAGCAAACAGTTTCATAGAATGTCCCCCTCCCTCCCCCCACATAGTCAACATCTCCTCAACAGCAACATCTGGGTTGCCTATTTATATCCAGCAATCATGAAGGTGTGCACTATTCCAAGAGCATCCCTGGAAAGAAACTGCTCCTCAGAGATTTACCCTGGGCAAGTACGATCACAGGCTCCCTAGCAAACATGTCAGAACTCATTAAGAAGGAGGCTCATAAATACCAACTGATTATTTCAGCCATAAAGTTACATTACTAAAAGCACATTATTTCTATGGGCTTTGAATCAGGTATTAATGGTGTGTATCCAGATCCCTAGGAGGTGTAAACCAGTGTAGATCCATTGACTTCAACACAGAAAGACACTGATCTGCTTGAAAGAATCTCCCCTTGGGGAGCCATTTTTGAGTTGCAAGATTTGTATTCAGCTCTTTGCTTTTATTCTTTCCCATTCCTCTGTACATTCATCAATTTTTACACAGATCCAAATTAAACCCTTTGAGAATGAGATCCATGCAGAAATAATTTAAAAGCCCAGAAATATCAATTAAAATAAGGTAAAGCATTCATAAATTGAAAACAAAACTACCATTATAGGCCAATAAATCAGACTATGTAGAATTAAACCACCAAGGATTTGAGATTAAAAAAAAAAAAAAAAAAGCAAACAAGTAGTTTAATGAAACTGTAGAACTGAAACTAATGAAGCCTGTCCTCTGATTTGTGCCCTGTGGTAAGATGCTTTCTGAGTCAAGAAATGTGTGAGCTCAAACTGAAACTTTTCCTGAAGTAGACTTACATATAACATCTATTGTCTCTAAGGATTTGCTGAAATATCTAATAATGGGTGATTGTTGGGTTTTTGTTCACCTGAGACAATTTTATCATCTATGTTCGAATGTTATATTTTTCCATCTATATTTCATTAATGTATGGGTCTTAGCTTTCCCTGGAAACTCTCTACTTCTATCAGCTCAAGAGGGCTACTCAGACATGAATAAAACCAGGATAGTTCTGTGTTTTTTCACAGGAAATTATCCACTTGATTCTAAATATATGTGAATTTGAGTTAGCAAAAAGACAAAGAACTAGTATCTTTATACTCTTAGAGAAGTTATACCTTATTTACTTTTATCTTTGCATATCTGATTATCAAAATGGATGTTACTCAAACTAGGATTATAGAATGATTTCATGGCAAGGACCTCTTCAACTAGAATAGTTTGCACAAAGTCCCATCTAAGCTGGCCTTGAATGCTTCCAGGGATGGGGATCCATCGGGGATCCACCACTTCTCTGGACAGCTAGTGCCAATGCCCCACCACCCCCACAGTAAAGACTTTCTTCCGTACGTCTAACCTAAACTTCCCGTTTCTGTTTGAACCCATAAGTCTTTGTCCTATCTCTAGAGCTCCTGATGAATAATATTTTACTACTCTTAGGCAAAGCCCCCACAGTTCCCTAGAGCTTGAAGTCTGATGTAGACAGCAGGATTTTGATCAAAATGTATAAAAATAGCATTCAACAACCATGTACTTGCATCACTTTGGATATTAAATTTCTAAAATTCTCATGCATTTATAGTACATGACAGCTGGATGAACTTGTAAGTATATGGAAGACATTAATTATTCATTTCTAATTAATTATGCTGAATATTTTGCTTCTTGCACTGTTGCTCATTATATAAACTAAGCATTATTGTGCAGTTACTCAAGTGATGCAAAATCTCAAATGAAGCTGGTTAATGCATGTCACTAATAAGAGGGGTGCACCTCAGTTGAAAGGAAGAGAACTTTGATAGGTGTGCTGTGTTGGCTGGTAATAAGTCTCTGATGAATCTGCACTATTGTTTGCTTTTGGGAAAGTAGCTACGTGCTATTTAAATGCTGAAATGGTATTCATGATCTTCATTGACAAATACATATAAAAATTTCAAAAGCAGCTTCCCACTTCTTTAGTAAAGTGAGTACAGGAAGTATTACACCAGCTTGGTTGTTTCTGTGAACATGTATTTATTCATATATCCAGCAACTCCTTAAATCTATTACTAAGCTAGAGATTATTGACAATGCTACCATTGTTATTAACAAATATTCATTACTTCTATGAGTAAGGAGTATATTCAAAAGCAGTTTTATCGTAAAATAATATATTCCCAAGTTAATATGACTCTTTTCCAAAGTGAGAAAATGGAGATAATAGGCAGAATGTGGAAGTGTTACATAATTTAAACTAGTGAACTGCTCTGTACATCAGCTGAAAAATTTAAGCACAATTCAAGCTACCCCCAAAACCTAATTCAAGATTCTAACTGCAAGTTAATAGAGCAGTGGAGCTTTGCCAGTGAAGCAGTGCACCAGACCTTCAGTAAGGACCACACAACAAATTTCAAAAAAGTCCTTCTTTCTAGGAACCATGAAAATAATACCATTGACAAAGAAATTGTTCTTACATTTCTTTTATACATGTATTAAGCAAAAGGACACCTGTCTGACACAATTTTTCATAATAAAATAGAAAAGCAAACAGGTTATGGTTGATTGCTTTCCCTATTTTAGGAAATGCCCTTAAAAGATTGTTCTGGAGTCCCTGAGAGCCCTAGCAAGCACACATCACAAACTCCAGTGCAGTGAAGTGCCTCATGCAAAGGAGTTGAGATTCCTAGGATATTCAGACCTAAGAAAAGCAGGAGGGTTTTTTCACAGTTTGTTTGTTTGGGGTTTTTTCCATTTATCCTTCCTGTTCTCAACAGTACAGTATGAACAGAAATCTAGGAAGATAAATGTAAATCAAGAGTGGCAGAATTTAAGTACAAATAAAATAAGTTTCTCTCTAGCCTCCCCTGAAATAAAATAAACCAAGGGAAAAACTCCTTGATTTCAATAGTGTTTGAAAATACTTTATATGCTTTTTACAACTCAGTGAATTTTGGTTCCTCAAGTGCTTTATCATCTCAGTAAATCATGAATTCACCTAGAATAGTTCTGCTTTCTCATGTTTGGATATGGTCTTTTTCTCTGTATCTCTTCTGAAACTTATTTTTCAATCAATCCTTTTAATTAAACAATGATTGTAGAGCATTGTTCTTCTATCATGACACTTTACCTCCAAGAAAAACAACTTCTTGTTCTCTCGAAAAAAATGTAGATTTTTTTTTTAGATGCTCATTTATTTCATGGGGATCTAAATACCCTGTTTAATTAACCTCTCTGGATATTGGCATAATCTCAAGCTCATTTTGTGTTGACCTTCTCAAAACTAGATATCAAAAATGGGTTAGAAAAACACTATGTTGCAATTCAGAATGGCATTCTCCAACTGACCTCTCCAAATATTCCCTTGGGGTCTCCAAGATACATTTCATCAGGGGTACCCATCCCAAATACCCCCACAACACCCCAACCAAATTCCCCTGACCTCCAATCATCTAACTAAATACTTTTCTTCAAGATACAAATCAATTTTTAAAAAATTAATACTTCATCCTTCATTTTTAAAACTAAGACAATGATTGTGGGGTTTTTTTAAGAAATTAAAAAAGAATTTCATTTTTGGTTGTGTTTTTGAGCAAATATTTCCATTTTGTCAATTACAAAGGCAAGAACTAATACCTATCAATAATTTGTACTTTGTTAAAAGAAGTAATCTAATCTTGCAGTCTTTATCTGCGGTCAGGGAAAGCTGTATCTCAGGTCTAAATCAGTACAGGGACTGTTAACATGGTTAGTTTACATAATGAGCTGCTATAGAGGATGCAAAAATCATCAGCATAATTACTTACAAATGAATAATTAATATCTTGTATGCAAGTTAAGAGGTTCATCAGAGTGACACAAATTCATGAACATTTATGAGCAATTAATAACCAGAAATCTATTGATAGATGAGCCACGTAGTGTATACCATATCTTCAAATGGGAAAAAATCACTTTTCCAAGCCATGAGGTTGCCAATGGTCTGAATCAGAGTGGTAGAAGGCTAAGCTTCAGGGACAAAGTGCCTGCTGTGAGGGAATGGAGGATCCTGGTGCTTGCACATTAATAGTTCATTTGTAAGGATTCATATGTGATATAAACCTTCAAAGAGAAAAATTGGTGTTAATGATTGACATACTGTAGAGAATGAAGCAAAAATGGAGGAAAGGAAAGAAGCAGGCAGAGAAAGAACAGATAAACATGGCTTTCTTAGAATCCATACTTTTTCAGGACTAAGTTCTAAACCACAGCACAGTAAATATCCTCTCTAATAGGTATAAGTAATAAAGGATTTTATGGGGTTTTCTTTTCTACCCAAAGGTGATTCATCACATCAAGAGCAAAGCAGAAATCCTACGGTGCTGTGTAAGGTTTGCTGCAAATGTTCTGGTTTCCTACATCTTCTTAATGCCTTACTGAATTAAGTCCTGCTGACTGTAATGAAAGTCTGTAAAATTATTAGATACTTAATAACAATATATTGTATAAGGCAATGTCAGCAGATTGGCATTAACAATAACGTAGATCTTACCTACAGAATTCTACTACAGCAGCATTTGGATAATAATCATGCTAAGTTGAATCTAATATTATTAAACAGTAATGAGGTGAGCCTTTATTGTGTTTTAAGTGCAACCTTCTAGGGATTCAAAATTCACATTATATTTTAATCATTTTTAATAACAAAACCACTAAACAGTCATTGGGTAGGAAAGCTGTTTTAGCAAAATTTTAATGACTTGCATTTTCTCAGGGTTGCTGAATCATAAAAGTATAACACACAAACTGCTGGGGTAGGTGTGTGTCTATGCTTAATGGCTGTAAAGCAACAAGGAATCAACAGCTTCTGGAAAAGAGGAGACTAAGAAATGCCCTGATTTGTATTTTACTGTGGTAAAAGTTAACCATGAGCAGTAAAGGAAGTGAGGATAAAGATGGAATATTCCCAAGTTTAAAGGATACAACGCCCTTTGTTTAAGCATCATGTCCATGGCTGAATGCTTTCTAAATAGTTTGAGTTTCATCTCACATACTGAAAAATAACAGTTATCAATTAAATCAGGCATTAATCTCTTAATGGAAATAGAAATTTTCTCTCTTAAAGCTCTTTTCTTCAACTATTGTCCTCATGAACATCTTCTGGTTTTTCTTTTTTCAAATCCCACCACGTATTTTACATTGAAATGCCTCAGAAGGGATTTTCTGACTTTGTGACTCTAGAAAAAGAGGAGAATTTTTAGAAAAAAGGTGAGGGAAAGATCAGAGGCCAAAAAAGAAGTTCTCACAGGCTGTGACCATCTCATGAGGACACACACTTAAATTATCAGACACAGGTTTCTCCTTGGCCTAAAGAAAATTAATCAGGATTAAAAAAATCACCCTCAATGTCAGAGTGCCAGATTAATTGCCTAAATAATTTTTTTTCATCTCTGAACAGAGAAACAACTGGTTATTTTTGTTCACCAGATACGAGAATACTGCTAATAGATTTTTCCTGTCTTTACTCTTGAGGCTACTTTAATATGCATTGGGTAGCTTTAAATTAAGCAAATAAAGTGTTCATAAATATTACCATGTAAAATAAATATACTTTAAAAAATCAATTAACTAGATATGTTCAAACATTTCTCTCTCCCTCCTTTTCTTTTCACATCCTCCTCCCCTCAAAAAAAAAAAAAATCAATACAACAACCCTTTATCAAATAAACCCCAAAAAAGTCATCTGGAAATATTGTTTGGTTTTGCTATATATGGGTAATAATTTATAACTAAATCAAAACCTGGGATTTTGGGGTTGATAATTTTTCTTTATTAATATTATTTTACAGAATAATTAGTAGTACTTATAATTGCTGATTTACTTTCATGTGATTTGATATGCTCTTATAGTTTCCTTATGATGTACTGATTCCCTTTTATAAAAGCTTTGTTTTCTGTATTGGATACACATCAACTTAAAAAGTTGTTTTCAATCTAAGAAGTTGAAATATGACAGAAGAGATAATAAACATATTAAAATAATTATTTTAAAAACCAACATCTTGGATTAATATTGAATAATTTAAAAGAGTTTACAAAACATTTTTCCTCACTCAGAAGAAAAAAGTGGTTAATACCTTAACTGCTAAGCTTTAAATTTAGGAATTTAATTTAGCAGTGTATAAACTTCATTCCTAATTTGCTCTTCCATTGTGATTTTCAGCAGTGAAGAAATGCCTTCTATGCAGATAGGCTGAAACTAAAGGCAAGCTCTCTGTGTACCACTTGGGAATAAAGCTGGTTCTAGTAGACTTTTTGCAAGCTCTAATTTAAGGGTTGTGAGAAAAATTAAATGTCTGAGGTTAAGTCAAAGTTAATAGAATTCCCAGGCAAGGCCAGGTCACTTACTTAAACTGCACTAAAAGCTATTTTGTTGCCTAAACAGAGCCTTTCCCCTCCTCTTTACTGTGAACTCTAGTGTCATGTGCACAAAAAAAATGTACAAAGAAACATTAACTGTGTGTCTTGATCACTCATGTTTTTTCCAGGTTATTTATTTTTCAAGTAAAGATTTCACTCAATGAAATGTTCCTCCTTTTGGAGTAATATGATGACCATGGAAATTAAAAGGATTATAGCCTTAGGCTTTGTTTCCCACACTGAAATCCTATAAGGTGTATGTGCAAAAACTATTATTTGAGTCCAAGAAAAAGTACATAAAGTTTATAAAGCTTTTGTGGTCTTATGTTACACCAAGTTTTTGCAATGCATTTAAGCAAAACATTGTGACATTTCTTCATTATTCCATTTACAAGGATAATACAAAAAAATACCCTTGTTCTGGTTTTTAACTGTTCTATTAAGGTTTTCTGGTTGTAATTTATCAAACTGCTCTTAAAATTCATGAAGATCTTAATAAAAATTCAGACAATGAAAATCAAAGGTTATAACTAAAAGGTACATATTACAATGCATACCATTCATCAGATTCTTGTATATAACTTGTTCATAAAATATTTTTTTAATTAATTCTTTCTTATAAAAATATGCATTGTTTTCATTTTCAGCATGGTGAGCATTTCAGTAGGCTTTATTACAGTGAGACAATTTCTTAATCTTGGGAAACCACCAAAGCAGCAACTGCCACTAAGTTCCAGTAGGATTTATAGGTCTAACATAGTCAGTTTTCCCAAGCTGAGCTGAAAGAAACTCCAGACAGTAAAACAATAAGAACTCACTTTAATATAAACATTGCCAGAATGTGAGATGCAACAAGAATTCTTCTCACCAGTTCTCTAAATCAGTGTTACAAAATTATCAAGTTTGTCAAATAAATAGAAAAGGTTTTATTATTCATACATGTGTGTAACTCCACGAGCTGAGTAGACTTCATTGTGATATATACCAGTGCAAAGGAAAAATCAAATAAAAAACTGTAGATGAAGGAAACTAGAAAAATGTTGAGATCAAAAGATCCTTTTAAAAGTTTGCAATAATTTCATTGTTTTTTTAAGATATTAAAAATTATAACTAAATACAAATATTCCTTAGAGAAAAGCAAATGCCTTTTATATTTTTATATTTTAATTGATAGATGGGAAAGAAGGTAAAATGGTTCAATGCTTTTCCACAGAACAGAGTAGAATGCTATTTAGCAGAAGAGTAGATAACTGCGATTTTAAGGTAATTTTTCAAATGGCTTCTTTATTAATGTAAAAATATCTTTTAGTTTCTGCCTAGGCTTCCAAAACGTAACCACAGCAGCTGACCTGATCTCTGCCAAGACAAGGGGAACCCTTCCTCGGTAGACTTCATCTCCAGAAACACAGCCAGTTCCTTCAAAGATAACATAGGTTGCACTGATTATTCCATAGCATGATTGGTAGGTCATCAATACCCTACACCTGAAAAGAGACTGTGTTTGGGGGAAATGTCTATGCAGCGAAGCATCAGGGAAAGAAAACATTCTTGATTTTGGTTTCTAGCTCTTATTACATTAGATTTATGTGTCCTTCAGAATCCACTATCTTTTTTCCTAGAAAGTACTTCTGCAGAATAATCAAACTGCCTCTAAATCTTTTTAGACTGAGTTCTCTAAAGATCTCACATTAAGACATGTCTACTACTCAATACTACTGAATAATGCATAGGTCTTTCCTGAAACCTACTCCAACTTTTTAACAGCCTTTAAAAATTTATCTGGCAGGAGAAAGTCCAGTGTATTTGACTCATTAACATTGTTAGTAATGCCACTAACAGCATGTAATTACAACTAATGTAATTAGTGAAGAGCAAAGATACTGAAGAAAAGCCATATCCACTCACTACCACACTGATGAAACACCTTAGGATGGCTTCAGCCCTTTATGCAAGGTATCACTCCTGGAGCCTAGGATAAGGCACACAGACAGTAAGAGTTGCACTGCCTTCACTCACCTATTGGCTCTGTCAGGGCTGGCAAATAACTCAGGTATATAAGATTGTGAATTCCAATTCTTACCATTTCACCAACTTGGCATCACCAAATATTTTAATATAATGCAATTCACATGTAATTTAATATTAATTTCCCCATCAATTATGAAAATGTTGAATCTAACAAATTCTAATGCAGATTGCTGCTGCCCCTCTCACCCTACTTATTTGCTATTACTTATTCTTTTTGTTAAAATATTTCTCCATCTCTAAGTAGTCAAATTCAGTCTTTTTAAAAAGTGTTGTACTTATATCTTGTTGTATTTTTTAATCATCCTCCTTTTACCTGCTTAAGTGGCAATATAATAGCTTTCCCAAGTTACCTTAGCCAGATTCAGAAATTCAAAAAATGTAGTAAATTCATCTTATTGTGATACACTTTTTATTTAAAGAAATATATTTCTGCAACTAATTATACAATTTCATTTAATTATTTGTAATCAGTATTTTATCTGAATGTTTACCATTTTTTGCCTTGGATGACAGCAAAATGACCAACTTAATAAAACCATGGGCATTTGATCCACTTTACTTGCGTGTCTTCTGCTAAAGAACTACTTCTTTCTACTCACAATTTTCTGGCTTCTTCTCTTCAACTATGCTTATAAATTCATGTAGAAACTGCACCTCAAATTCACAGATAAAGACATAAGTGTATATAGATAAAGATATATAAAGATGATATAGATGTAGCTGATATAGACGATATAGATGATATAGATGAAATGTAATATTATAGCAAGAAAGCCTTTTTTCTATAATACTGCTATCAGCTGATGATTTTTATTCTCCTGGCTATGCTAAGTTTACACTCGTTTATGCTATGGCATAAATTTTTGATGTTAGAAAGTTTTGTACTGTCTTTAGAAACACTAGTTAATTTTTGTTGATGCCTCTATGCATTATGCATTATCCAAAACAGAGCTTTCATTAAAATACAATTGCGCTTAATGCATTTCAGAAGTTTTTAAAGGATAGCTCAGGTATTCCTCCTGCTTGACTCAGTGCTCATTAACAAATCTACACCTGTATTCTCTCTGAGTTCTCTGTCCACCTACAGGTAATGAGATTATGTAACTCCTATCCAAATCTCTCATCTAGTAACTGCAGTAACTGTTCTTTTTTAGCCAGATCGTTCATGCAGTAACCATCAGAAAATAAAAGACAGTTTCTTTAGGTAATTCAGTAACAGCTGGATACATTTGAGCCTTTGATTTCTGACAAACAGATGACATTTTTCTCCAGAGGAAATATAGTTCAATAGTAAACTATTTTTCATTTGGAAAGCGATTTAAAATATACGGGAATTAAAATGTACTGTGATGAAAAAAAATTATCCAGTTATATTCATCATAGAAAATTAAGATGGATGACAAATACTATGACATTCTAGCACTAAAAATTACATAGAATATTTAAATTTGCAGCTTTTTCTTCCTGATTTTTGTTTTTTTTTTTATATTTGAATATCACTTTGTTAAAATTACACTTTCCAAAACTACATTTTAATAAACATTCATAGAAACTTAATAAAACATAAAATCTTAGAACTGTGACAGCAAAATGTTAAATAATGATTGAGAGAGATGGAGAAAAGAAATCATATTTTCTTAAACTTGTTGAAAATAGTAGTATTATACTATCACTTAAGGAGTAACTACACATTTAAAAATGCTACTTAAAATACTTGGCAAAAGCAGCTTTTCCCCTGAACTTTTATAGTTTTGCCCAACTGTATACTAGTAAGACAAGCTGTGATTGACAATTCTGTGTGGCTGAAGTTCATAGCTTACAGTTATAAACGGAGTTTAGCTTCATCCCACGCAGTCATGCTATCAACTCTTTTCTTAAAAACCCATGTTTCCATCTCTGGTGAGTATATATCAATCCACTTCAGACCTACATCCAAACACCCACCTCCGAAAAAACACAATTTAAATACTAGTAATAAGACTTCAGTAGGAATTTAGACATTTACCTACATCTGAATTCTCTTAGAGGTAACAATTTCAGGCATTTTCACAGGTAAAAGTGACATGAGAGTCTCAGTTTTGATAAGCACCAAGATAATACTCACCTTTGAAACCAGATCCTCTTTACCTACTTGTTAGGCATATCTTAGGGAGGAAAGAGGAACAGAAGGTCAGGGAATGGATGACAGGTTCAGTTTGGCTCCATGCTATTCTTGACACTGCAGATAAAGAAGAGCAAAGAGTTGTGCAGTTTGACTCTGAAAAAGTCGTCCAGTCAAGCCGTTCAGAAACACTGAGATGCAGTGTCATCTATAAAACCTTAGATTGGCTTTTGCATGTGGAATTGTTTGTTGTTGTTGTTGTTTAGAAGTTGTTCATTGTAGAATTGTACTGGTTGTGTTTTTTGTGTGTTCCAATTGAATGTTTAATTGTCATAAGCGTTATCCCTATTTTTGTGGTCCCTTATTCATTTGTTCGTTGCTATTGATGCATTGTTTGTAAGTTTAATAATCCCTTTTAAGTTTGTTACTTTCGAGGTTTTCAAAGCAAATCCCCTCACCAGCAGCATCTTACAAAGAATTTTTAACCTGCCCCAGAAGACTTGTAACTTGACACCACGGCAACGGTGAATACTAATGAGGAACTTTCCCTCCAAAACCTCAGTTACCCCAAGGACAGCAGACTGTTGGAGGAGAAGATGTTACCAGCACCCATCAACAACAACTATAGGGGTGGGACTGCCAGCAACAAGCCGAGGGGACAGAGATTATAAAAGGACCTGTGCAGTTTGAAGAACTGCCCTCTAACTGTGGATTAGCTGCAGCTGAGGACCCGACACTGCAGACTCTGGTCTACATCTCTTTTAGAGACCTTTTTATATAAGCTGCATTCACTGCAGTGCAGCTGAGTTCTTGCTTTGGGACCAAAACACCGGTTCGGCCAGAGGATTCCTCAATCCTCAGACCCGGGACTTTTTTTAATTTCTTTTCTTTTTTTCTCCCTCACCCATTATCCCTTCCTCCCCTTTGTTTCTTTCCCTTAATAAACACCCCAGTTTATTTGAACCCCCGAAGTTGTATCTTTTTCCTCACATGCAGCAAAATCTTCTTCCTGTTTTTCCTTGGACAATTGACACTGTTTTGTAGATGAAGACTGCAGAGAAAAAGCTAGGGGAGTCTTGTATTCACTGAAAGACTTGATAACCCTTCAGAATAACCACTTTGGTGTGCAGAGCTTCAGGTACAATTATCTTTCTCTCCAGTTACCTCAAATTATTTGATATGACAACAAAACAGGTTAAGGTGAAACATTTAATCCTTCTTAAAGGTCAGATCTAAACATGAACTGTTTGTTTGTAAAAGATTAAACTAAACACTGTAGAATTGGACGTGTAGGGTCAGACTGTGTTCTAGAGACAACCTGGTAACATGAAACATTGATTTGCCTGTTTTGGGATATTTCAGTTACCCTATGTAATTCATACGAAGAATTATAGTTTCTCTGCTGAGTTAAAGCAGTCTGTATGCAATAAAAATGCTCACTTACGAAGAAAACGTTAAATCTCCTTTCAACAGAGGCGTCAGAATCTGTACTGCAAAGAATGGACACTTATAGTTAGTAGGCATCGCCCCTTTCTCCAGTCTCTGGACTGATTCTTTTCAAACACAACTGAAAAGGAAGGTGAAAACAGTTTTTCTGCCAAACTATTTGATTAAGTAGTTGTATATGAGAACTAAAGTACATTTAGGGATGTAAAAATAAAGCATAGCAATTATTTTCAGAGCACTTTATTTTGCTGTGAAATCCTTGATATCTTCTAATACAGGGTACAAGTGATTTTTTTCTGTCAAAGATACCTGTTTAAAGTTGACAACATATTTAAATTTCTCCTTATAATTAAAAATGTAATATTCAGCTTGCTGTATTTCATTCAGAAAAAAAAATATACTATTTCACAGATGCTCTGGCTTCTCAGTATTGAAAATTTCTTATTACTAGAGGAGATGTTTTCTCATAGTCACATTAAACATACTTTGTTGAAGGTATTAATCTAATCTTATTTCAAACAAGTCTTCTCTTTCATTCTCAGTTTTTAAAATAAAGGACAAAAATTAGGAGAAAAGGAAGGACAGGGTATAAGTAAACTAAAAAATCCTTATGTAAAATAATGGATCCTTAGAAACAAAAGAGGGTGACCAATTGCATTTTCTACTCTTTTAGTCATATTTCTCTAACTGAAAATCTAATTTTAATGTACTCACTAACTACTGCTGTCTTGACAGCACTTTTCCAATGCAATCTGTGATGACATGCATGTGTCTGAGGAAAACATTGTGTAGCTCTAACTTTTTTCAAACCTCTTTCTTCCTTTTGTGATATACAAGTACTCATCATCCTGCCATTTCCTTGTTACTCGTAAACCTTGGCAAGTTTTGAAAGACAGAAGAATTAACAGAAATAATATGTTTTCATTTGCATTAATTTTTACAGACTTGGATTAGCCACCTTTCTTCCAGGAGTTTGCTGTTATGAAATTAGCAACTTTTCAATTAAACTTTTCCACTGAAAACTGGTTACAGAATTACATACTAGCAGTATGCTTTTATGATAAATTGCTAGCTTATATTTGAAAATATTATCAATGATGCTTTGTTATGTTTTTTTTTTTTCTTTCTGACCAACTAAAGCAGCCCCTACAGAATGGAGTGTTCAAAGTGTGGATTTTGAGCAAAAGAGTAATTGTGATACAGTGAGGTGCTGGAACAGAGTGAGGTGAAGATTTGAGGCTGCTTGAGGCAATGAGAAAACTGTTTCCAGGGAAGCTCACAGAGACAGATGAAGAAGACTTTTGCCTTTGAATAACTCATCCTTAAATTGCCATCCCTAGACTCATTGACCCATATACACCTCAGAGTGATGTGAAATGGGAGGAGTGAACTCTGATGTCAGGATTTCCGGCCAGCTGACATCAGGGATATAGAAAACTATAACAGAAATAGTTTTCTCGTGAGAAACTCCATAGATTAGCAGAAGAAAACTTCTGTTTTTCTACAAAGACTGATGAAAAGACTGTAGCAGGAATTGAGACTGTTTTAACCACCAAAGTTCTAAAGTTTTTTGTCTCTATGTTGTCACGTGTACAAAGGAATGGTCAGGTAGTGGGGGATAAAGAGTATTCTGGAAGTTTATTCTGGTGTTTTTATTCTTGTAGTTTTCTTAATAAACTTTCTTTATTCCTTTTAAGTTTTATGCCTGTTTTGCTCTTGTTCTAATCCATATCTCACAGCAAGAAATAAGTAGTTTTTTATTTACTGTTTTAAAACCATGACAATTTTACATTCACTTCCCTGTAAAACTGGACAAATGTATGCTTTTGAGCTATGAAATCGTGACAGACTTCTCTGATGGAAAGTTTTGTTTCTGCTGCCCTTGGGTGACTTTATGATGCTTGTATCCCCAATTGTCTGTTCTGTTCATGCTGGATATTAAGTTCTGCACCTTTAAGGCTGGTTCCGGGGGTGAAGGGAGGAAAGAAAAAGCGCTCACTTTGTGTTCAGAAACTGCACTTCTCCTCCAGCTCCTGGGCTGTGCTGTCTGCAGCTCGGACAGTAGGAGAGCTCTCCATTGTTTTTAGTTAGTTTTCTTTGGCTTGCTGAGGCACAGAAGTTCCCCGGACTGTGGCTTTTCTTTTACTTGGAACTGTTCAGCCCTGATTTGGACTGAAAACCCAGAAGAACACCTGGAGGTCATGCCTGTGGCCCACAGGGGCCCGGGAAACCGCATTCCAGCACTGGAGGGACTGAGAGACAGTGACCCGAAAAACACAACACAGAGGACTTCCTCTGAGCTACAGAAGGACTTTTTGAAGGACTTTTCCATCTCTTCAGGACAGCGAGAGGTTCCATTCTTTAATATTACTAATTTCTTTTCATGATTGTGAGTACTTTGCTTGTAAATAAACAGCTTTTTTCTACTTTTCTCGAAGGAGGCTTATCTCCCGAACAGGTGGGGGGAAGGGCAGCTGAATTTTGCCCTTCATTTTGCCAAAAGAATCATCCCTTTGGAAGTACCCTTCCAGATTTGTCCCAAACCAGGACACCTTCTGTCTTTCTTTGTCTTCTTTCTATTTCTTTATGTTTTATGCTTATTGGGAATTTGATCTCTTTTTGACACTATGGTTGTTAAAACAGTGACATAAATATTAACATTATTCATTCCAGTGCTTGGTGTTTTGGGGGATGCCAGAAGCCACTACAGAAACCCTTAAGAAGGAGTCAGCTTATCGTTCTTTACTAGGTAACTAGGTGGTAATGTCCTGTTAATTTCCGTGTTACTATCAAATTTCAATGCGATCATGTTTTTAGCCTAAATACTACAAAGAAAAGTATAATTTCATTAGTGTTAGTTTTCCAGCACCCTTTCATATTTTGGCAAGAGAGAAAATGGCACTAATAGATCATATTTATTCTGTGCATTATATTAAAAGCATGAATAAATTAATGGTTTCAATATTCTTAAGAAATAAAATTAAATATGTTATTTCTCTAATTGAGAAAACAATACTTCATATATATCAGTCAGCATGTGTGGAAACAGTTATAATTGAGAAATAGAACAAAGTCTTGAAGTGTAGCAGCCAGGCCTTGGAAGCAGCTGCAACAGAGAAATCTATATTTTTTAAAGGATTTAGATCTGCACAGTTTGGTTGGCATGTGGCAAATTAAATTTAATGTTAATTCATGTAAATTTATTAGCCTCTTTCTTTAGAGTCCCCCCATGCTTTCATCGTACATTGTGTTTCAGTACAGATGATAATAAACTCATACAGATGCCACCAGTCATCAGTGCAACATTAATTACTGACTTGTTCAGAAAGTATTTACAGCCAGAGCTGGGACTGGCTGTGCAGAGCTGGCAGCACTGTTACCATCATCTGGAAAAACAGAGAGTTGTTCAGCAAGTGCTGCTTCAAATAACTTAGGTGGGGACAGAGGGGAAGGAAAAGGAGAGAGTATGGAGGGTGAGAAGGTCACATTGGAAGTGCTCTCTGGAATTTGAATTACCAGCTCTAAACTGCGAAGTTGACAAATGTTATCTCTGGACTCAAAACTTGCATTCCAAATGCAAATAGGGCCCAGAAAAGGTCTGAGATTTTAAAAAACTATTTTGTGATGTCAGCTCAGAGTCATTCATATTAACCCACCACATCAGATCTCACTAGGATATAAGCAAATATAAATATTTATGCTTAGAATGCAGGTGAGAATAGCAAAAGGTAGGAAGGATAAAAGTATCTAACATACGACAAAGCTGCCCCTCACTTAGGACTGTGGAACAAATGACTAATGGCTTGTGTTGTCAGAGGACATTAGCAGAGATATATCTTATTTTATAAAACTGTTGAGAGATCACCATTTGATAGGCACAGGCAATGGAACAGGCAAATCTGCTCAAATGGAAATCTGGGTTCCAGGTTGCTCCAGGTTCCAATCCTCAGCCTGAGGATAATCAAATATAGAAGAGCTTTCGAAGCGGCCACCTGTCTGTAAAATGTGTTAGGTTCTTTTGCATCCTTCTCATTAAGTTGGCATGAGGTAATCAAGAATTATTATAAACAAATTTACCATTTTTTCCCAGACATGATTCAAACCATAGTGAAACATCATTATTATACACAGCAAGTCACTCTCTCTATATATATTTATATATAGATAGATCTATAGATACATATATGATCTACAGAAATGAGATTATCATGTCCCCCCATTTTATCAGTAATGATGGTTACCTTGCAGAGCAAGGAAAAGGAAAGAGCTGAATACAATACTTAAGTCAATAAACCATCCAATTTCCCTTTAGGGCATTAAATAGCAATTGAAATGTTGCAGTTCAACATCTTGATTCTTAACTTAATGGACATCCATATCATAAAAATATATTTTATCTCAAATTTTATTGTCAGCTTACTCTGTTTTCTCAGAAGAAGAAAACAAGGATTAGAAATATATTATTAAATTATTCTAGTGCGGGAGCCTGACTGTATGCATATTAGGAAATGCAAAAATCTGTGTTACATTTGTCTTCCTGGGGATCTGTGTTGCTTGGACAGAACTTCTGTCCTTATATTGAACCCATCAGGCTGACAACAGATATATTTTTAAACTTGTTTATTGCTTCTATGCAAAATAATCACCTGGACTTTTTCTATACTTAAATTACAATATTAAGTATTCTCACATCCATGTGTACTAAGTGATCATGGCATCAATATGATTGATTTATAAATACAACATTCCACACTCTTTCCCTCATGGAAGAATAAGGTTAAGAAAAGTAATGGAGCAAACTGGGATAGTAAGGAATGCCACTGTCTGTTAAAAGCCCCTACTATCAAGATATTATTAATTCCCATGTCTGCCTAATTAGTAATAACATCTGTCAAATTTCTATTTTCAAGTGAAGTAGAATAATTATTATATGTTGAAATGACAATACTATTTAAATTGTATATTTAAAACAAATAAAAAACAAAGCGACAAACAAACCACACAAAAATCTGTTATTTTATCACTTTCTGCTTCATAACAAACTGAAGAATTTTAAGTCACTTTCTCTTGTTGTTGCACATATTCCACAGCTGTCAGTTTGTAGAGTGGTGCTGTTGTGTTCTTTGTGATACGTAAATTTGGAAGTACCTTTGGACCTGGTGAATTAAACTCAACTTGAATGCAGTCATAAAGGATTTGCCATTTACTTTTGGAAAGAGAAGCTGTCCAGACAAGGTAACTCTATTTCAAAATGATAACTGAAAACATCTTAAGCTTTCCTCCTCTTCCAGCAGGAATAAAGCCCAGAAATCTGCATCCATACCTGTCTTTAAAAACATAGCAGAACACAAAGGTTTGACACAAATATGCCACAAAACATCCGCAGAATTACAACTCCACTTATGCATTTTTCCTCTCCCATTGGAGCTCTGTGTCAACAAGAAGGTAATGTTCTATAAAAGGTTAAGAAATCAGAGAAGTTAGTTAGTTTACTCTTTTGTAAAAAGACCAAATAAAAAAGAACCAGATATGTGGGGGACAGTGAGCCAGCCCACAGTACACCCATCACTCTGTGGAGGGGAGAGAGATTTTAGAAGCCACCTGTCCCTATCCCATTTCATGTTATGTTTCTCACTGATTATCTCCTTGGAACCACCCTGACCTACAGGGCATAAAAAGTCAGCTTCTCTGTTGACATTCGTTTACAGATTTCTTGGGGCAAAGAGATGGATTAAAAGCCTCCAAGAGATCAGATACAAAGCCCCATCTCTCTTTACTCTGTGTCACTCTGAAGAGCTGATTTTCCCTTACAACAGCCTTTATAAAGCGTCAGAGCAGAAATCACAATCACAGCTAGGGAGAGTCGCGGGATCTCTGCATCCCACCGACCCCTCAGCCATGATACAGGTCCCTTTGACAATGTACCCATACCAGGAAGGTATATGCTGTAGAATCAAAAAGTATATGTTTTACTAACAAATTATAAGTTTATATAATTTTCATTGTGTCACTTCAATCACATGTCATATGACTACAGACTTTAGGAATATATACAGTTTTATTTGACTTAAATGGATGTTATAAGGAATAGGATATTAAATCATTTATGACATAATTTATATTTTAAAAAAGTTAAATGAGAATTTAAGACTCAATTTCTTAAAAAAAAACAATTTGTTTGTAGGTAATGAAATAACTGTAAGAGGATTTTATACAAATTTTATAAAGTTTCAGGGAGCTGCCTAGGGCTGGAAAGGGAACGAGTCTTCCACATCATAATAATTTTCAGAACTTGTTTACATTTATCATAAGTACAATAAAATGAGTTTATCTCTTTGAGCCTTTTTTTCCGCCAAGATCATATGCAGAAGGGAAACAGAATTCCCAACTGTTCGTCTAAGCTTGTGTTCTAATCACAGCTACTGCCTTTTTTCAGCTATATTATAATTTTTCTCTTTAGAACCTTCATCTTTGACATGATCCAGTTTTAAAGTTACTAGAAAGGCTTCTGCTCAAATTAAGATGCGAACAAGACCATACACCAATGTCAATTAGTATGGATTTTATTTGATAGTAAATATATGAGAGAGAGAGAATAAAGAAATAGAAAACAGATAAAGGGACAGAAAGATAGTAACAGAGAGAGAATAAAAGTATCACCACTCCATGGATCCCACCGAAGTCCCAATGAACCTCTCCAGCTGGTCTTCTTGGTGGTGAGGGTTTCCCAAAAAGCATAGCATGGAATAATACATACTCAATCTAGGTGGGATTGCACAGGTACCTCTCTCTGGCAGGGGCAGTTTGACACAGTTTTTTGCAGCAGACTCTGGATCTGTTGCATCATTTTGCATCATGTGTTGTGCTCTGCTGCAAGGCCTGTGGGGAGTGCTTTAGGGGTCTTTGATGGATTATGGCACCTCTTCAGCTGCCTCCCACATGAATGTCTCATGGATGTGGCCTGTGGGGTTAGGGGTTTCACAGCTGGGCTGGTTTGTGTAAGGGAGGATGGGTGTTCGCTGCCTTTTATGCCACACACCTGAAACCTCCTCCTCCCTCATCATTTTGGGGGCATCTCTGCAAACCTGGCCTCTGTGGGCTGTGGTTTCTCTCACCCCAAATCCAGACAAGGAAGAATCTCTGCTTCATTTGCTGTCTTGCAGATGTATTCCTTTCCTTCAGCCTTGTTTGTTTCATCCTGGACTTGATATATAATTGAACAACAGTGTCCGCTTTATTTTATTTAACTGGCTTAACTCACAGCCCAAAGTTCCAAGGAAGCTTTTGTGGTTGTGACCTCTTTATACAGTTTTTGCTATAATGGACAAAACTTTGTAACAAGTATTAAGGCATGAACTCTTCCAATCCCTGACAATCTTTTACCATCCTGTTTTATCCATGTGATTTTCTGCAATACAAGATGTTGCTTTACCGAATTTAACACAAATTTTTAGCTTTTTACCTTTTCTATCACTAAGTAAACTGGAATTTTAGATGTCATGGTTATATGATGAAGTTGAGAACAGAAATGATAAACATAGTTTTATATTATGACATTAGTTTTTCATTTGTGTGCATTGGAGACCTATACAATTAGAAGCATGTTAGACAGGAAGACTCATATAGCACCAACTGAAATCTATTAAACTTCCTTATACCCATGGTAATAAAATATTATTTCTGTAATCTACCAAACTGCTTAAAAGTAAGGAAAACCAATGGGGCTTTCACTGCAGTTGCTTTTTATATTCTTACATTGTTACAATAAACAAACACAGGTGCTCAAATATCAAATAATAATTTTAAATACATTGGTAATCACAATCTAAAGGAGAATGCCTGGACAGTGTGCAGCCAAAGCTTTTACAGTTGGATCAATAACTGTTCAGCAAAGCCTTTTCTGTCCACATTCCATCTCTACTAAGCATGACTTAGTTAAACAGTTTGATTTTTGCTCTGTTGTCACAGAGCATGATGAGGTATTTCTAATAAAGAGCCATTCAAATAAAATCTGATAAGTATGGCTACAGATAATTTAAACGTGAGAGCACAAGATAGAAACATGAAGTAACTAAAAAAATAATTGCATTAAAGCTATGAGAATGTTTTCTGTCTGATATTTCAAACAGATGTCCAGTAAAACTTTTATATATTCAGGAAAAGTGGAAAGGGGTGGCAAAAGAATGGCTGCATCGACTCTTTAGCATTCATAAGTATGATCATTAGCATTAATACGAATAATCTTAGAATGAGTGAAGAAGCTGATTTCTAGTGCAAATTTATTGACATAAATAACTTAAATGAAACTAATGGACCTAAAATTTGATTCATCTCTAAGCTATTTATAAGCAACTTTTAAAAAGAGAAACAATACAATTCTGGAATTTTCCCCCAAGTGCATTAATTTAAATGAATGTTGACAATTAAGTTAAAACTTTTATTTGTTGTCCTGAGGAAACTTACATTCCTTTAAAAAATTTTAAAAACCAATCAAATTTATTTACAGCTGCTCACATTCTGCAAATGAAAGCATGTGCTTTCTCCTTTTGTAGCTGAGTCAGTTAGTAGATGGATCATCACTGTGTTAGTAACTATTTGAAGGGATCAAAGACTTTTTGGGATGTACTCAGGTTAGGTTGTCCAGTTCTGATATATAGTATAGTAGAACCAGGTATGGATGACAAAGATGTGTCTTAATTCCCAGGGAGAAAAGCAAATAAAATAATCTTTCCCCTAGCTGAAGATATATACCCGACATTTTAAAAAGTCAATTATGTTCTTCATACTTGGCCCTTAAAACAAGCTAGAACTTACCTTTATAGCCTTATCTAAACCAGCCTTCAGCTAATGTTTTTGTTCTTGTGAGCCTCTACCCAAGTCATGGGTGTGTTATTGAGAAGCACAAAACAATATATCTGACATTCTTAAGGGGCACACAAATAAGAGAGGAAAACCTTTTCCAGGAACCTATTATTCACCGTTTTAGAGGATCTGTCTGGATATATTTCTGAGCTCTAGAGAAACTTCATAATGCACCACTTTTATCTTTAATAATTCATTTCTTTCTACAGACTAAGATTCTGATTGGGCAGTATCCCCCCAATAGCACAGCAGGGCTACTCCTGGATACCTTAATTCATCTTTAGGCACCATAATGCATTTTTACGTGGAAAATTCTCATTGATATCAGTTTAATTTTTTTCTAAAAAATTGTACAAAGAGGCCAGGAAATGCTGATATTTTGAAAGCCACCATTATTTTTGTAAAAACTGAAAAAAATAACAGCTCATTTAATTGCATAATACAACCATTTGTTGGGGGTGTAAACTAATTTTTCATGAAAATGGATGCAACATAAACTGCGTGCTTCTTCTTCTCCCCCTTCGCTCTCAGAGCCACTCTGAAAGGTGCAGAACTTAATATATAACATAAACCAGGCAACTGGGGATACCAGTATCATAATGTCACCCCAGGACACCCCCTTTCCTTGTAATTGTTATAACTATGAAATTAAGGGTCTTTCAAGCAAAGGTATGGAAAAAGGAGTAACAGTTCATTAGTCAGGGAAAGAAATAAATATATAACTATATAAATACGTATATATGTGTATAAAGCAATGAAAAAAAAAGTCAACCACAACATCAATAACAACAAAGAGAGCAGAGCCAAAAACCCAACCGCAGCCTTCTCTGGGCTGTCAGGCACTTTCCCCTTCGGTGCAGTTCCGGGCACAGCCGGCAGGGGCGCTGGTGGCATGAGCTCAGCAGCCTCTCCACACGGTCATGGTGGCTGGGCTGGCAGGAGAGGGGAGAGAAGGGGCTTTCCTTTGCAAACTCATAAGAGCAGTCAGTCCTAGTGCCCCTCTGGATGGTGAAATGGGCTGTAGCAGGAACCTTGGAACAGCAGCTGGAATGGCAGAAGTGAGCACACACTGAGTGTCAAAGTGAAGCAAAAACTCCGGAGCTGTGCTAGGAACCACAAGGATATCAGTGTGGGCACAGGGTATCGGGTTAGAGTAGCAAAAAGCCCTGAAGCATCAGCATAAAACAGCACGGTTGGGTGGGAGTTCGCTCTTCCAGATAGCTCACCAGTGATGGCTGGTCCCGGGGTAAGGCCACCCTGCAGAAGGAGCTGCCTGGCGGGGGACAGCGTGCTCCCGGCTCCCAGCGCAGCACGAACCAGCCCTGAGCTCCCATGCAAGTGGAGAAGCAGAGAGGCAGGCCTGAGTCACAGTGCTGAAGGAAAGGAAAAAAAAAAACAGACAAAAAACACAAGAAAACAGTCAGACACTGACACTACATGGCTGCCAAATTTTTTCCCCCATCAGAAGGAAACCATCTCTCCTCTGGTCCTGAAAGGGAAAGAGAGCGAGGGCAGAGCCCCGTCCCGTGATCCCTCAGCCAAAATCTCAGGGTATTTCTGTACTTCCAAGAGAAAGCCTCTCTCTCTTCCAAGAGAAAGAGAAAAGATTGCAGCCAACTGCACCCCTTCCCCCCATCTTGGCCACTTTCGTTGTCTGTCTTAAGTGTTCATTGTTCTGGTCTCTTAAGCAACAAATGGCAGAAAAATTCCCAAAGAGAAAAACAGAAGAAATCCTAACCTCCAACACTCATTCACCTGTTTAAGTTTGGCTCCATGCACAGCTCTAGAGCTGTGAAAGGGATGTGCCCAATATTTTCAAACCATGCAGAAATGTGTTATGTACTACATGTGTCAAGCTGCAGACATTTGCAGACATTCTCTTGTCTCTTTGTAGATAGTATCTGTTGATGACAGATGACATTTTTTATCATAAGGTCAACAGTTTAGTCTGAAAACATTCACCATGACTTAGGGAATTGATCTTGATAAGAGGACACTGGTAGGCTGAGTCTGGCTTTCTAATTTAAAAACAAATGTGTTGAAAAAGAGGAGAGGGAGGAGAGTGGAGGGGAAAGGAGAAAAAAAGCCTGTTTACATTGTAGGCAGTTTTGTTGTCTTGCTGACCACATTGCTACTCGCAGCTACTCATCAAGGTAGGCAGGTTTCTTCCAGAGCAAGAAAGCTGCTTTTGCAAAACTTTTGAATGTTTTTTTTCTATAAAATTTTCATGGAGCGAGGACATGAAAAGCTGTCATGTGCAGCCTTGGAAAGTTATTTTCCATAACTTTAGGTATGCATTTTTGGAGATAGTAGTGTAACGTGCAAGGAAACCCACTCATGTTTCGGATATTCTGCTTGATTCAGTATTCAATATTTGGTTTACATTGCCTCTGTTTTCAATTAATCTTTTTTTGATGACTACATACTATTTTTGAAATATGATATACCCCTATAGTCCAATTCACACAAAGATGGAATTAGTATTCATTTTAAAATGTGTTTTATGGGGTTTCATTAATTCATGAGGAGACAAAGGTTATGCTAGGAATGAATAATATTTGCATAATAACAACCACTTAGTTCCTGTTCTTGCAGTCATTCAAATAAGGGTCCAGGACAGAGTGTTACCGTCTCTAGCCTGCATGTTTGACTTTTCAATCCATTTTTCTCAGTCCATTTTGAGGCTGGTATACATGTGCAGAGTACTTAAAAGTCCAGGTATATTCTTGTATCCAGAATTTAGACAAGTGGAGGAAGAATAGATTCCATAGAATATTCCATACTTGTGAAGAATGTACAGTGAAAGAAGAAATTCTGAAGGAAATGTAATCTGAAAATAATTTATATAAAATAGGATGGAATTAATTTGGTCTCATTGAATTTTTGTGTAATACTCAAAGCAAATCAGTTTGCATATGGACGGAGCAGAGCAGGAAGATAGAAGGAACAGACACTTGCTTTAGTTCTACTCTTAAAATATCTTGGAAATCACCAGCACTCAGCTGGTCTGAGCTGCATCACTCAGCCTCTAGGACCTTTGGAGGGCTCACAATGTGGCAGACTATTTTCCATGCCACTACCCTGCTGAGCTTTGTCACATTGTCCCACTATAAAATACAATGTTCCACCCTCTCATTTCAGATGAACTTGTTTAGGTATTAAACAGGTTGCCAATAAAGTCACAGTAGTCACCAACATGTAAGATCACTATACATGAATATAGGATTTTGATGCAGAAAAAATCCAAAGGGAACGTCATAAAAGCATCTCCAGATGATGACCAGTGTCAGATACTCCTGACAGATTGGTTTAGTTCAAAAACACCAGCTGGAGCTGTGTACAAGACCTGAAAATACTGGTACTCATATGCATGCCTATCTTTGAAACAGCACGGTTTTAATTGAGTACTATATTAAAATACAGAAATAAGTTTCAAAATTTCTTCTAGTTTAATACCCAACTATGGAAACTCTTAGCTGAACTTCCAAACTTAGGCAGAGACAATTTGACAGCAAGCTTTAGAAATCACAGTCCTTAGACACTCTTAAGTGTCTAAGGACTTTTCTGCAACCTGGAGGCAAAACCTACAATATGTTTAGATGGTAAAAGTTTTCCTGTTGATAAAAAAAGATAAGGAGGGCAGAGGTTTCCAGAGGCAAAGACAGATGTCTTTTTTGATTTCTTTCTTCCTTACCGCTAGAGGACTTGCACCAATTTTCCTCTGGGCAACAAGAATTAGGAATAGCTGGACTCCAGAGACTGACATTGACAGAGGCTGGGATGAGTAAACTAAGAGTCACTTATTTCCCCTGAAGAATGGAGACACCAGCTACAGGCACTAAAAATTTGTATCACCACATTCTCTGTTCAGATGCAGCAGACATTGTGTTTGATGGAATATTCAGACTCAAGTAAGATACAGTTTTACATTGTCTCAGACAGAAAACAGCATGAGTAGATACCATAAATTCAATGTACCTACACTCCTGTTATCTATATAAGTGCTAAGATAACTTAGTTATTGTGGAATTTTTTTCTTTAAGAAATAATCAGAAGACATCACTTTTACTTTCACTGACTTTAAAAAGGTATGGTTTTTTAGATTTTTTTTTGGTGTAGAAACCAATTCCTTAAATTTTCTCAGCAGATAATTATTTCAGAGAATGTCCTCCTAGAAGTAGCTTAAGAAACTTTTGATTATGGAACCTGAGCAGACTTGAAACAAACTTATGGCAAACAGGATATAATCACTGACCTGCAAAACTTTCCTAAGATTCTTAAAAAGAAGATAACAGAGCAGCAGTACAGATGATTTTTGCTGCTTAAGTGCAAGTTAGATATAGGTACTGCTTCATCAGTAGCTAACTTTTTAAGGATCTAAATGTCATTTACTTTCTTTTCTCTGCCTAGATCTGGATAGGATTTAATTCTCAGGAAGGAAAATTTTATAGTTTCCCTAATGTGTTGTGACAAGGTCTGTCCATCTTTCAGCTTCTTTTTTTCTAGTATGATGAAGCCTAATGGTTTACATTTATTATATATAAAAAAAAAACAAAACAGTGAGAACTTAAGATCTACTGCACAAGAATTATCTCTCATCATCGTTTGTCCATTTATGCCTTGCACACAAGCTTTTCCAAAGGTAGATGGGCTAATGGACACTTTGAATTCTCTTTGCAGTTCTGGTGCTGACCTGCTGCCTATGCAGTTCACTTATTATTCTTTTGTTCATCTCATCTCATCTCTTTAGATCAGAAGCTCTTCAGGGCAAATGAATGATGTTGTCATTATGGCTGTCGAAGAGATAAGGTGCTCTATCTTCTCACTTTTCACTAGGACTTTTCAAGGAAGATACCTTCCCCTTAGTCAAAAATTCATATTAAAATTGGTCTACTGTGTCAAATTTCTCCACCAGTATCTATGAACCATTATCTCACAAATAATTTTGTACAAGCTTAGCTTCCTTCTCTATGAAAATTCAGTTAATTCTGGCAACATTTCAAGAGAAAGCTGTTCCATTTCTATCTGAAATGAATTGAAAGTTTTTCTAGGATATCTCCTATTTCATAGTTTATGAAGAAATAGTCAATCTTTGTGAATTTGCTGTGTTTTATGAAGTTTCCGTAACAAAATCTTATACAACAATTTGGTGTTTTGAAAAGAGTACTGTTCTAAATACAAAATATATGTAAAAATGCAAAATAAAGTGACAATTTTATCTATTGTTCATTAGTGCTATTTACACAGAATCATGTAGATAAGATTGTAATTGTGCTTCAGGGAAAATACTTGCAGTATTTGCATGGTGGCAAAACTGAGCAAACTATAGAGAGAATATACCCAGGAGCATCACTGGTTGCTGAGATGTAGAGAGCTGTTTATCAAGAGAGTATTTATTTATACTGAGAAAACTTACCTCTGTCTTACTGATGATGACGAGCCAAGCCAACAAAATTCAATTCTTATGGGCACTGTTATGAATTCTGCTTTAATTTGCCACCTCTCCTTTAATTTTTACAGTATACAAAAAGCATGCAATGACACAGAAAATGTTAATCTACTTCCATCTACTACTTTGTATGTTGTTACCATAAATCTAAACTGACAAAGGAAACATAAAAGATTCTAGGTGCAATATAGAAGGTAATGAGAGAAACAACCCAAATTAATATAATGTAGTCCAATAAAGTTACAATGACTTTAATGAAATAGGCATTCACCTTATGTCTGGACATATTTTAATTATTAATATTTCTATTCCTCCTATTGCTTGCAAGATTTATTGGAACATTCAGCTGATTTCAGGTGCTTTTAATGACCATTCATTGGAACATGATAGATTTCTAGATTTTTCTTTAAATTTAACATTTGGACAGGATGATGGATGATATGAGTTTGCCTCCTGAAGGCAGCAGGATTAGAAAAAGAAGTAAAGGTTTTTGGTTTTTTGATTTTGTTGTTGGGTTTTTTGTTTTGGTTTGGATTTGGTGGGTTTTTTTGGTTTTTTGTTTTTTGTGGGGTTTTTTTTTGCTATTTTTTCTTTAGCGGAATCTCTTGCAGCATGGAAGGTAATGATTCCTCTATTTTTTCATAGATTAAAAAATGTGGAATTAAAAAAAATAGGGATGTAGACTAGATCAAAACATTAAAGATAATTTCAAATTTCATACTTTTATAATTAGTAGCAAAAACAGTCTTGAACATAAACTCAAGTTTCCTACATACAGCTCTGAGAAAATCTGGAATTTTCAGTTGCATCCATCTCATTAAGAAATTAATCTAGTCAGCCTCATTTTCAGAAGGGATGTTATCAGCTCCACTCTTTATGCACTTTGATATCTCCTTCTCCCAAGCAGATCAGGTTTCAGTAGAATTTGGAGCAAATGTGCAGCCTGACCTTATCTCGTTCTTCAGACACCATGTGCATTTGAACAGGGATTTCTGGCATGCACAAATAGGTAGAGCAGCAAGAGATTCTCAGAGAACTTCAGACTCATTTAACAGCCACTGCAGCAGATATCAAAGATCACATTCCTGTGCAATAGTATTGACTCAGTATTGCCTTATTGCCTCACTCACCTCTACTTTACACTGTTATAGTCTAGTTTTTAAATGCCTCTGCCCTAAATTAAGATGCAAACAAGACCATACACCAATGTCAATTAGTATGGGTTTTATTTGATAGCAAATATATGAGAGAGAGAGAGAGAGAGAATGAGAGAGAGAAAGGGAGAAAAAGGAAGATAAAGAAATAGAAAACAGATGGGGGACAGAAAGAAAGTGACAGACAGAATAAAAAATACCACCGCTCCATGGATCCCACCGAAGTCCCAATGAACCTCTCCAGCTGGTCTTCTTGGTGTGGTGAGGGTTCCCCAAAAAGCATAGCATGGATTAATACACACTCAGGCTAGGTGGGATTGCCCAGATTTTGCAGCAGACTCTGCATCTGTTGCATCATTTTGCATCATGTGTTGTGCTCTGCTGCAAGGCCTGTGGGGAGTGCTTTGGGGGTCTTTGATGGATTATGGCACCTCTTCAGCTGCCTCCCACGTGAATGTCTCATGGATGTGGCCTGTGAGGTTAGGGGTTTCACAGCTGGGCTGGTTTGTGTAAGGGAGGATGGGTGTTCGCTGCCTTTTATGCCACACACCTGAAACCTCCTCCTCCCTCCTCATTTTGGGGGCATCTCTGCAAACCTGGCCTCTGTGGGCTGTGGTTTCTCTCACCCCAAACCCAGCCAGGGATGATTCTTTGCTTCCTTTGGCTTTCTTGTGGATGCATTCCTTTCCCTCAGCCTTGTCTGTTTTTCCCTAGACCTGAGATTACTGAACAATACTGTCACCTTTATCTTCTCTAGGTGGCTTAACTTGCAGTCCAAAGTTCCAGCCAGGCATCTTCAAGCGCTTCAGTCATTGCTTCTTCTTTATACAGTTTTTGCCATAATGGTCAAAACTCCTTCACAACAATGTTTGAGGCATGAACCATTTCTTTCCCACACACTCAGATTTTTAAGTCAATAGGGAAGATAATTGTTTCTACTGAGGCTGATGCAGACACCAATAGTTTTAAAACTAATTTGTCCTAGATTCTTTGCCAGTATTCCATTATCTCGCTGTGCTGTTTGTAACTCTTTTTGCTTATTATTTTCAATTATTTTCACTATGGCCAAATTAATTGCTTAAAGATAAGGTGATATACAATGCACAAAGCTTGATGTGTGGTAACAGTTATGACCAGCAGTCAAAGGTGTTCGGTTATCTTTTTTAATTACTTTATCAACTATAATGAAAAGTTACAACAGTTTTGATTTTATTTGTTAATTTTACTTAATCTTCCTAAATTCTTAGTTGAATGCTTCTCCTTCTCTTATGATGATGTCAATGGGATGATTTTTCACTACGTCTTGAAAATTAACATCCTGGGCATATATCCGAAAACCTATCTCTGATCTGAAAACTTCACTAAGGATTCAATTATGTACAAATTAATGTAATTTAATGGACCCATCCCTACCAAGAAAGAAAAATCCAGACATGAAATGTGTTGAGAGTATTTTCTTTAGTGAAGTTTTTCATATATAAAAAAGTGTGAACACTTACCTCTAAGTTCTATAATTCAATTGATAATACAAGTAAAGGTTGAAAACATATCACTGATTTTAAAATTTAATTTTAAAAAAACATAATCAGAGGGGATGTATGATTTTTTAAAGGAAAACTCTAACTTTTTTTTTTGCCTTATATATATCGAAAGCCTTAATTAAGTACTACATTCTTCTTTTTGTACTATTCTCATAACCTCTCTCCTTTATGAAGTTTACAAACTATGCACATGCAGGAAATAGGATTTTGAATCTTCAGGGAATGAAAACCTGATTCTAAAATAATTATGCTGGTTAATTTTCTTGTCAAAAAAATATGGAGTGGAAGTACATAGAGAACTTTTTATGCTTCAGAGCAAACACTCTAAATCTTAGCAAAGAAATATCCAAGTGAATCAGTACAAATCAAGAGATAGAAAAGTTTCAGTAAAGTGCTAGCAGGAAATAATAGATGGAGATTGGAATAGGAGAGTAGGAGAGGATAGACATGGGATTCAATTAACTGAAAAACACTTGAGAATCTTTGGGTAGTGCTAGAACTACCATTACTAAGTATTATTTATTTATTATTCTTATTTTGTATTGCAACAAAACCCTAAAACTTCAACCTAAATTTAATCATCCTCTACACATAATAAATCAGTAAATTCAAGCCAAACCAAACCAAACCAAAAAACCAAACCGAAAAAACACAAACCCACAAAACCAAAAAAAAAAAACCAAACCAAAAAAAACCCTCCAAACAACAATAACAAAAAAGCGCAACCAAAAAAAAAAGGAAAATGAGGGTGCAAAAATGTAAAAGAACAGAAAGGCAACTTTAAATTTCTGTTTTAAGTAAACTGTTCAAGCTGTACAGTTTGCAAACATGACCATGTCTTACTGCTTTGACACCCTTTATATTCTCAAAGGAACCTTTATCTTAAGTTTTGTCTGAAACAAGATAGCATAAGAAACCAAATCTGATAACCACAGCTGTGCCTTGACATTTGTATGCAGTAATGGAACTTGAAGAATAATAGGAAGAAAAACAAAACACAAAGTTATCTGGAGTTAGGAAACTGTGTACAAAAGACAAGCCTTAAATCTGCGTCATATAAATATTGCACTCATACTGACTTTAAATGTATTCAGTTAGAGTGCTGTGAACTGAGTTCACATTTTTTAATTTCTACTTGAAATACAACTCTAAATATTTTACCCACTCTTCCCAAAAAGAAGAGGGTGGGGGGAAGTCCTATTTCCAGCTCTTATTTTGAATCAGAAGAGCTAGACAGAAAAGCATTAGCTGTGTTTTTTTTAATTCTTAATTGAATTCTTTGCCCCTCTAAATTGCAAGACGTAGCAGGAAAAATGGAAAGCGGTAGGGAAGAAAAAGAATATTAGATCTGCGTGCTGTTGCTGCAGGTGCACCCTACTTCACCCACCATCTGTACTGCAATATTCTAATAGTCACAGGCTCTTAGCTCTTCTAGACTAAGCATCTTATTCTATTACACTACTCTTCTGGGAATACACTTCTTTAATCAGTAAAAAATAATATTTCTAATCTCAGTAGCTATGGGCTAGCATCTCCTTAGTTCAGGTAGGTAAATGTTTTCATTCTTCAGAAAATCCTGCTAGATGAAGTCAACACTGAGTTAATTTTAAAACTTTTTTTTCTTTTTAAAAGACAGGTGTGAATATTTCAGGTACCTGAATAGGTAGACTACACTATAGAGCAACAGGATGATGTTCCTAGTGCCATAAAATCATTGGGCCATCACAAGACTCAGTCATTGTATTGGTATAAGAAAAGGTCTCACTAACACCCCAAATATCAGCCACCCTAGGCACAATCAAATCAGAACTCAGAAGGCAGTTTTCAGTCTAAAAACTTAACAAAACAAGATAGGGGAAAGGTCCCAGAGGTTTTCATCCCTCCCAGAGAATATTTTTCCTACTTTCATCTTCCATAATAAGCCAAATGATGACACTTGGAGCTGTGATCAGGAGTTGGGAAGACTCATTTGTACAAAAGCCTCTCTGGCTTTATATCTCCTTTCAGCTGTAACACTCAGTGAAGCTGTCATATTGTACAAATTCAAAGTAACACAGAAACCAATCACAAAGGATTATTTCTTTAAAAGTCCCTATGTATTTACCATCCAAGCTTTTAAACTGGGGATTCTGCAAGGAAATTTACAAAGCCTGATGGTATCAAATAATTTTTGTACTGCATTTAGAAAATGAATGAAAAAAGCCTCAGTTACTGGAATACTACAAATTGCAAGAGTAGACCAATAGTATGTCTCATAAGCTGCTCTTATCTAAACATGGCAATAGAAATTGAAGGTCACACACACAAGTTTACAGTGTTTTGGAAAGTAATGACTTGAGAAAAAGGCTGAAATGTTACAAGAAAAAAAATAACTGAACATTAGTTCCACATAGAATGCAGTGCTCACAAGCAGTAGGCAGTCCATGTGTTTCCAACTCAAATTACAATGTTGTTTTAAACTTCATTTTAAAACATTCACAGCCAGGATATATGAACCCCCCAGCCTTGGAAAAAACGCATTTTTGTGCTTGCATTATGCACACTGCCTGAAGTTGCTTATACCTGGATTTAAATTTAACTTCAACATTAATATAACTTGTGCTATTTTGAACTGTCTTGTCTAATGTAATCAACAGCATGGGTCTTTTATCATTGTCACTTTGTCTTCAGCATGCAGGAGCTGCTCAGCAAACAGACTTCTGGAAACTTGCTTATTGTGTATCACCTCTGACTCTAGCTTCTCATAAAGCAGAGAGACATTATAAATTTGCAATGTTTTTTTATTTATATATTTATCACTAAAAAAAGTCAAAATCCCCAGTGTATTCATACTGCAATTTCTATATCGTCTGTGATTTACAGATTGAAGTAAGCTCCAAATATGACTCTTAGGAGAGATAACACAAACTTTTCTGTTTGTGTTGGATAATGATTCTATTGCTATATCAATCATCTACAGAAAGTTTATACCCAAATATTATGGCACACTGTCATCACTGTAGAATATTAGAATAGAATCAGTTCCTTAGAATATGGATGAAAATATACACTCACAATGCATATCACATATCAAAGTCATCACTTAAATATTTTGGGTGAAACCCTAAACCCACTTAAAGTCAATGGCAAAAACACCCACTGACCTCAGAAGTCAGATCCTGTCCTGTATTGCTGCCTATATTCATTTTTGTCAGCCATATGTCAAATTATTAATAAAAGCACAGGATATTAGTCTCAGCAGAGATGGTAAGAACCAGAAAAGGGTTTCAAATACATTATACATGAATCAAGCTGTTATATTTTGAACAATTTGTTCAATGAGTTGGCATTCAATGACATAGAGAGATGGTCAAATACTGCAAAAGACTGTTCTTGAATAATTTATTTAGTGAATAACAGCTACTTTGGGAGGATAATGTATTCTGTGAGTATATTTAACAGTTTACAGCCAAAATTGTTTTATCCAACATTAATTACTGTTTTTTTTGTTTTGGGGAAGCATAGAAGCACTGTGAGATTTTGTTTGTTTTCCTTTGATCTTCTATCACTCCACAGTTGCCAGCACTCATGCTAGACTACACAAATAACAGCCACCTGACTTTTGTTAAATTTGGGTTCACATTACTTCAGCATGTAGGATTTGTTAACTTTCATCTAAAGAATTGAAGTGACATTTTAACAGTCTGTGTATCACCTATTCAAAAAGTATGTTTTATGAGACGTAAAGGAAAAACAAAACAAAAACTAGGAAAAAGCCTCCAGCTTCCAAGCAGCTTAAATTTAAATAATATTGCCATGTTCATGCTTTCTTCAACAGCTGTCTATTAAGTCCATATTATGATTTTCTAAAAATGCAGATTTTTTTTTTAAACTTGTCTTGGTTTACATAAACAGCTGTTTTGTTTAATTTCCAAACCTAGGAGAATTTCATTCTTGACACAAAGGCATGGAAATAAACTGTGTGAAGTTTTAAGCACTGTTTCCTCCCTTAGAGAAAGTTTAAACAAATATTCACATCTCTAAGTCAGTCTATGCTGTTGGAAGTTCCTTAATATCATGGCATCCATGCCCTTGAGATCTCTTCTCCACTGGACACACGTAAGAATGTTGTGATTCATGTAACTGAGATGTACCCTGAGATATTCATTCCAACCTTCTTTCTGATCCTCAGAGCTAGCCTTAATGTACTTTGCTTCTTACACAGTGACTCTAACACATTGTATGAATACTACTCTCAAAACACAGACTTCCTCAAAACCATTAGGAAACCATTAGGGAAATGTGAAAAAGGAAAACAAAAGAGGAGTCCATATTGTTTGTTGTTCTGGTGTTTTTTAAGTCATTTTTATACAGCAGCAGGATAACCATGTGTAATGAGGTACTGGCATAACTTCTGTTACATTTTATATATGCAATACTTTCTAGGCTGAGTGTATATATCATATCCACTGGGCTCAGGCTAGAAATATAATATGTGCTTAGTGAGGATCTTTATGAGTGCATCAGCACTGGCCACAAACAATACTACATTTTAAATAAAAGATAATTTTTGATTTGGAAACATGGCCTCTCACTGTTTTAGTAGAAAGTTTAGTCTACTGTGGAGTGTCTCCAAATGAGCAAGTGTACCTGGAGGGTCAATGTCAATCTCACAGGTGCTGTCGCTGTCCCACCTGGGTGTGCAGCCACTTCTTTGCTGGAGAGAGGGAAATACTGGAGCTGCTGCCCCTCCTCACTAGGAAGTTACCTCATCCAGCTGTTCTCTAAATGAACCAAAGAATCACAGCCCATCACTACATCTCTACACCCTCCCTTCTGCGGCCGAAGACGATCCATCTTCCCTCTGCTCCTGGTAGGCAAGCTGTGATTTCAGCTGTGATGTTCAGCACCACTGGGCATCTACAGCATGAATCAGGGAGGGAGGAGAGGAAGAAAACCATCAGTAAGTCATGAGCCGAGGCAGTGTCTCACTTCCCCTGCCACAGCTCAGGTCAAATGAAGTTTGTGGCACAACAAATAGACTTCCAGCTGCAGAGTTGGGGTGGATCTGGCAGTGCTACTCTGCAGCTGAAATTCCTTTTCAGCATAAAACTATCTGGCATTATTTCATAGCATCGATTCACCCTTTATTTATTTATTTTTTAAACAATGATTTGTCTTCTAATGAATTTAGGAGAAAATCAAATTTGTATCCCTGGTACCAAAGCATCTAATGCATTATGATATTATTCAATATCTGTAAGCTTTAAAGCTTTTCAGTAACCTAACTGCAAGCATCACTTATTATCTTTAGTAAAAATATTATTTTTGTTATTTTAGAAACTTCTCGCAGTATACAACTTACAGTAAATATTTTTTTCTCTTTAAATACATTTTCATATTTATTGTGTCAATACATTCTCTGCAAGTGGAATCTAAAAATTTCAAATACAAAATATTATTCAGAGGCTTTTTAGATATTCTGGAATAAAACTATTTTAAATGAGCTCTTGAGAAATATTCGTTATGGTGCAATTTTCAATAAAACCAATTTGTGGTCTTTTTTTTTTTCCTCAGAGGCTCCTATCTCTTTCAATGTACTGATTAAATATAGAAGGTACTAAGTAGTGTGCAAAGTACTGTATTTCTAATGAAAATTGTCTTGAATAGTCATGTAGAAATAGTTTTGAATAGTCTTGAACTTTTCAGGTAGAAAAAATGAAGAATGAAAAGCTAAATATTATTAAAAATAGTCTTTATGAGTTTTAACTCCATTTGTCTTAGTCACTACAGTGCCCCACTCTTGTTTCCAAGGCACACATTAAACTAGGATTAGAAAATTGTATTTTTTATTAAAAGAAACATAAAACAGTAAATGTAACATGTTTCCATCACAATCCCCAGAATAAATGTCTCTTCTTGAAAGAAATTAGAAAAATTATTCTTAGAAAGATTATTTCTTGATATAGCACATTTCTTCTGATAATCCAGATCTATATATTTATATAAAATGCGCTCTCTTTTGGTGGATAAATCAACTGAAGTTACCCATGAAAAAATAATTTAGAACAAAGATGGAAAAATAATGAATATTTTTTGTATTTCACGGATAACTTGCTTATGAACAAATCTAAATAAAGAGCAAAGCCTTGGAAAGGGGAAAATTACTGAGAAATTTACTAGAGAGAGGCAAAATAATTGAAATCACCTTAAATGTACTATTTTATTTAGTCCTTTGAGTTATATGTGTATCTCATCTTCACAAATAGTCAGTCTAAATGATTTTGATATTTGACACGAGAAACCATTACTATCTTATTCTGCAAGAGTTTGGAATAAATAACCTCAAAGCAATCCCTGTCAAATTTCTTTTTTCCCTCAAGGCTGAAGTGCCAGTAATGTCATTACAAACTGTAAGAAGGGGTGATCTGCCCTATAGACAGTAAAGATTGAAGAATTTGAAAAGGTCCTCTTTTCTTGGGGATAAATTACTGCTTCTAATTTCCTTACAGGTGTTTATTCTGGGAAGGGATGAGATACCATCCTGAGATAAAATGCAAGTTCTGGATTCAGGTTTTTGATGAAGAGAGATTGGAGTAGTGGATTTCATAATGTCGAGATGACAGAACTCTTTAAAATGCTTTTATATTTGAGAGTGTTTATATAAGCAATAATTAAGATAAGTAAATTATTATTCCTTGAAGATCATATAGAATTGTTTATATTTTTTATAGATATTTCTTTGGATATTTAATTTGTTCATTAGTCCATGAAACAACTGAGGGCTGTATGGAAGGCATGAAATAAGTGTCTTTAGTCATGTTCCTAAAATTAACGTGAAGTTTAGGGTCATATTCTTTTCTTGTGTGACTCTGTGTTCCATGTACTACATAGTGAGCCTACGTAGTTTCACAACAGAGTTCTCCTCTGGGAATTTTTCAAGAGCATGATCTGATTCATAACTCACAAATATATCAAATTAATTTTGTAATTTTTAGGGACAAAAAGACATTTTCATTTTCATTATGGAAATAGGTGGCGCAAGAAAAAATTAACAGAACCTGGTCATCAGACTTTCTGATTAACCTTGCTTTCTCTCTTGAGGCAGGACCCAACACCTCTCTCACTCTGGTTTTATTAGTGACTGATCTGATCTGTGCAGGAATAAAAAAATGTAGAATTAAGGAATTCACACCTTTCAATGAAATATTTTATAAAAGTTTTAAATCTAACTTCTATAAAGTGCTGACTTTTCAAACCTGCTTTTTGTTCTACTAATCCAATATCAAATTCCTAGTTTACTTAAGGGCACCCTGATTTTAATCTTCATATGTTCAAAAGTATGGACGCAAACAGCTTCATCTTCCTAGTTAGTCTAACAGACTTGTTTTGTTAATGATCAATTAAATATTTTAGCTTGGAATCGACAATAGAAGAAATTATTTATTTATCTAAACCGCTACAGAAAGCAGTTTTCAAGGTTTTTTTCCATGAATATTGAAAAATACCACAAGTTTAAAAAAAATGGGAAAAAGGGAGAAGAAAACCACAATACTTTTTGGGATAGAGTGTTACACCAATTGTAACAGTAAGAGAACATTCTATTATAAGCAGAACTAATGATGTGCATTCCAGTTTATAAAAGTATCTTCAAGTGGTGCTTACAAGTTTCTTTTATCAAAGATGCTGGTCAATACTTTACAGCTTCTCTGAGCTTATTTGCTCTGATCAAAGTATGGAATATAAAAGATTAAAGTCTTCTACTAATTACATGCCTGAAGGCACATTAACAACACAAGTGTCAAAGCTCTGCCGAAAATTCATTTTGCATTTTTAATAAAAACTGATAGCAAGGTTTTGAATGCATCTAACTGGAAAAAAGTAATTTTTGTTTCAGCAGCTTCTTTATGAGGAGAGTGTAGAAGTCCTGAAACCTCACAAACACAAGGGTATAAGCAATTTGTGCTCTGAAAACCGAATCCAAGAAATCTTCCTGTCAAGCAAGTCACAGTGAGTTTCTCCTTAATAATTCTTGATGGTACCAAAAAAGAACCCAGCACTGGAAATGAACATTAAATTTTTGATCAAAACCATCAATTTAATAACTTCAAACAGTCAAATATCCAAAGTGTACCTATTACTTGTATGGAACAAAACCCAGCTACTAATAATTTGAAATTTGTAGATTTTATTCATCCCTTAAATAGCTCTCTTTGGTTTCTACAATATTCTTTTTGATACATCTCTTTTCTCATCTTGTAGCAGCCAGTAATTTCCTTAACTGTATGAAGTGAAAACATGAAATAAAAGCATTTTATAAAGATCCTGAAAATCTATGTATTGTAATAAGCTCCTGTGGACATCTGACTGTTAGCATGTTCCAAAGATGTTTTTCATTTTGCCATAGCTATAATTTATTGTGATTGCCTATCAACTTGTGTTTTTAGGGAACTGGGATTGTTGGACTTTGCCATCAATGAAAAGCAAGCCTTGTGTCTCAAACTCAGCCTTGCCAGGGATACCAGTTCCATATTCCCTCTGAGCAAAGAAGCAGCCAAGGTGTAAGTCATGGGACAGCCTGTGATATTGCTTGTTGATCCAATTAATACAGAAGAGGTCTATTGTGTCCATTATTTACCAAAGTCAATCCTGAGAAATTAAGCCATGTTAGAGAAAAGATCACATAAAACCTATTAAAATTCCCAATTAGGTCTATCTGAGCTACATTTGTAAATAATTAAATGACTGGAGTAAATCTGATATTTTGAATCGGAAGTACAGTCCTTTTGTATACACAGTAAGGCAAACCTTGATTTTTCTAGATTATGAATATTTTAGCAAGTTTTTCCATCAATATTTGTTATCTGCATGGGAATGCATTATTCCCAATTGACTTGAGATAATTTGCTTCTTTGACTTTAACAAGACTTTATTCTAAACATATTCATTTTAGTTCAGCAGGTAATTGTGTGACCTCTAAAGATGACAATTCATGAGTGACCTATGAAAATCATCAAGAACAGTAATTTACAAGAAATTGTGTTTTGTGTGCTGGTAATGGATGTCCAGGCAAGACCTTAGAATTTCTCTTAGATCACACAGAAGAATAAACAGCTTAATTAATTTGCTCTGTGAACATTCCTGACAAAAGCAAGAAAATTTAAAAAAAAAAAAAAAAAAATAAATAGAAAGCTAGCAAGTAGTGCACTTATGTGCACTACTTTCAATTCAGTGATTTTCTGACCCATCTGCCTCTGTAATGAATCTCAACAACAGTTTAACAGTTTTCTTTTAAGATTTAATCTTTTTTTTCCTAGAGAGAAAATAAAACTATTCTCAATTGTCTCTGCATCTTTAATTTTGAGAGCTAGAATAAGAGAATGCAGAAAAGCAGTATGAAAAACGGCAGATGTTTTCTTAAATAAGAGTTATGTACTAAAAATGTCCCTTAAGGGAATTGCCAGCTCTACCAGTTTTGTCAAGCACTGTCACAGAGCCAAAGTGCACCTCAACATGTCTAATCAGCCTGCAGCCTAGGAAACTGAGAAAATCACTTTACACTTTCCTTCCACAAATCTCCTCAGATGTGACAAAACAAAGGGGTGGGGGGTACAGAGTGGTGGGGGTGGTGAAGCCACAAGAAAAATACCAAGATGATGACTTTTTCTGTAAGTCATCACACACACATGTTCTTTCTTCAGATAGCTAAAGAAAATTTCTAAATAAATGTACTTCATATTGTAGCAAACCCTGAAAATGTCAAGCCTGATAAAACTTTTGAAACGTAAAATTGTATGGAAGAAACCATTTTGGAGCTTGCATGAAGAAAATTGTACATGCAACATCCATTCCCATGGAGAACTCAGAGGAGGAATAGGGCCTAAAGACAGTGCAGTTTCCCCTTTGACTACAAAAGAAAAGAAAATCTAGAGTCTTCGATATAGCTATGAAACAAAATAATAAATACCTGTCATCATGACCCAAGATGTCCCTATATGTGTGTATCTAAATCACAGCTTTTGTTAAAAAAAATACAAACAAAACTGTTAAATAGCAGTTCAGCTTTCTTGAGCATAGCTGGGAGGTTCATCATCAATCTTTTTCTCTTCCTGTTAGGTTAAACTGTGGTATCAATGTATATCATTCTATTTAATTCAAATGACGAAGACTAAGATAAGCAGCAAATAGAAATTCAGGTATTCAGGATCTAGAATATGTGTTTTCTTTCATCTGATTATGTGACTTTTTGACCTTGAGGATGAGAAAATTAAGGAAAGTATTCTCTGTCTAACAAAATACAGCTGGGGCATTGTTCCATGCTTCCCACACTGCTTGCAATGTGTTTACTCAAGTGGCTCAAGCTGATAGTGAACAAGAGGCAGTCAGATCATCTGCCTTGCAGACATAGACAGCATGGCATGCACTGCCACTGGTTGTCTAAGACTCATCTCACATGAAAAATTGATGGAAAATTACTAGAAAATGCTAACACTTGTATTTATGGCAAAATATTTGTGAAGAGAATGTTAACAAAGGAAGAAACCACAGGTAGGACAGACTCATGGCATGAAGTGAAGTTGGTTTTAATGAAGGGCTATAACTGAGGATCCCTGGTCAGGACAAGCAACAACATTGTTTTATGCAACTATGCACATTTTCACAGGCAGGATAACTCCCCAACAGTGCATTCTGCTCATCTCACCATGCTGTGATGTGATGTTCTGCAGCCTACTTTCTCAACTTATCTCAAAATATTTCTCTTCACACTCACCAAGTTTTAAATGCATATTTCCATAGGTATTGCACATTGCAGCAATACATGACTTCAGTGAGACAAAGTGCTTAAGTTGCATTTTGCTAAATGCTGTTGTAAATTCTTTGTGTTTTTACAGTGAACACCGTGCCATGAAAATCAACATATTTGGCAATACTGTATGAAAAGAGTTTTTTGATCAACTGATTAAGAAGCAGTTGGCATTTCTAATGCAGTTGTAGCCTAAAATATATTTATTGATTCATATGGCAAAACATATTTCACAAAATATTCTAATCAGCATTAAATTTTATATGTGAAACAAACAGGGATAGAAAATAGTAAGAGAAGTTACAGTACTGTTGAGTAAGACAACTGGATTTTAAATTCCTCCTTTAGTAAAGAATTGTCTGATATATCCATATATATTTTGAGCTATTCTGCTTAATTTGCACTTTCCAGAAAAGCAGAGAATTTGTATAAGGCAACTAAGGGAGGGAAATGTAAGATAAAATTCAAGTATTTGGAAAAATCTTCAATTATTTGTACTAAAATTCTTATCTTAGGGCTGAGATTTTAAATGCTTTTGATTTAGACACTGAGGTTCAGGAAGGAAATAATTTACTGTAAGATATATCATCAGATTTTATCCTTTTCTAGTTCTAAACTTCTGGGTTCTGTAGAATGCAGGAAATACCAATTAAAAATATGTTATCAATCTAGTAAATTTTAAAGGGACAAAATTTAAATAATTTAGGGTTAGCCTTCAAGTTCCCAATCTTCATTTTCATTTTGACTCTCAGTATTGTCAAGTCTTAATGAACCTCAGAAAACCTTTATCTTAAAATTTTAAAATGAAAAAAACATTCAAACTTTGCTTCTTTTTTGTGGAAATACCATGATTAGGTGTTGCAGTAGTGTCACAGTGCAGCTGGTCTGGACTGGACAAAGTAAATCTAGACATAACACAAATGTAATCTAGCCATAACACAAATCTAGTTTGTCTCCCACCCACGACCAACACACTACAATTAGGATGTAAAGTGTGCTGACAATAACAACTCCATTAAGGTTTATTTGGAATAAAAATTTTGCAACTAAAATGAGAAAATAAAGACAGCATCTTAGTGATAATAACTCAGAAATTCAATCCACACATTTCTCTGGCTATCCAAGCAAGTTTGGGGCAAACTATTGTGAAGCATGCTTTGAATTGTGCTCTACACTTGTGTGAACTGATGCACTGATATATCTGCTAATTTGCATACTGCTAATGTTTTAGTTTCAGAACAAGAAGAGTTTGGGGTTTTTTTCAGTTAAAACAATTATGTGCAGACTGCAAAAATAAAGATGACTAGGACTGAATAGTTCCATTTATATTTCCTAATTCTCCTGGTCTTCTTTTATTTAAAAACTGATCATATAATTGAAGTAGATTTTGAAATTACTGAAGTGAAATTACTACAGCAGCAGTTTGCAAAGGTCCTGAAACCAACAAAAAGGTTTTTCTGCACATATTAAAGCTCAAGGAAAGCAGTAGCAATAACAATCATAGCTGCAAATTGTCTGTTCAATCATCCTGTCTATCTGGTTTGGAAATAGCATCTCATAGAGAAGCTTCCCTGGAGGTTCTGCCTGCCCTGTATAATTTTAGAAAAAAATTAGACAAATCTTGAGTGTTATTTTGAACATGGATCAATAGGACAATGACTCATCCCATTAAGCTGGCACTAGTTCATTAAGATACATCAACTGGGAAGGTATACAAGAAGTATCTGTTTTAAACATTAATAGCAATGCTACATTATTCAAATAAGAGAAAAGTGCTTAAAACATGCCAGCTAAGTGGTTCACTGCAGCTATAAAACGCTCTGCAAGAACACTGAATATGCTCTCAAAATGTTTATTTTAATTCAATTCCCTAGGAGATCTGGTATCTGAATTTAAAGATTGCCCATGTTCTGTTGCAGAGTTTGCCCTTTTCTTTTAAAAATGGTGCTGTAGAAACTGTAAACTCCTGGATGTCCAGGCTGTTACTGACTGTGGGCCATGCTGGCACCTTCTTTGAGATAGAATGATGCTAAACAAGCCAGACCAAGCTTCAAACTGAGTGTATTTAGTAAAATAATTTTTTTTTAAAAATCAATAAATTTCAGGTACTTTCTAGGGATAAATAGAGCAAAAGAGGTTCATTTTTTGGAATATATTTGTTTGAGGACCCCAGGTGGTCAGTGCAGAGGGCTGTTTCCACCATGGCTCACTCTGGGAAGGAGAGGGAAGGCAGCACAAAAGTCAGGCCCCTTCTACCATCTGTCATTATAGGAACTGCTTCACTTCCCTCAAGTAACAATCTCATCATCATTTCACACGTTTCAGGACCAATGATGTTATCTCAAGGGGTAGTTTATGCAGCCCAAGAAAAAGGATGGAATGTGATGAAAGCTGTGCCTGGTTTCCCTGTTGACTGCACATTATGTTCTCTTGAAAGGTGGGATGAGATGGTCCATCTACCCTTCTCAAGCTGCTGCATCCTGAGCCTGGTGCACCCTCTGGAAGCAGGGGCAATTTAACCCTTTCCTACAAGTAGATATAGGCTGGGTCTGAAAATCTCACCAGTTCTTATTACCAAGATTTGCCTGTGTCTAAAAAGAGAATATTTGGTAACATCTGTTTCATATATTTTCAATGATGTATTACATCCCTTTTGGGAGGTATTATTTATACCAAATTATTTATTTGATACATCATAACCCATTCCTTGCTTTTCAAGGTAGCTTTGGAACTAGGTTGGAAGTAGTAGACAATGTAAAAGGTGTTTCCGAAGAAAATTACTATTATTGAAGCAATAAAATCACAGACAAAGGACTCTGTATTTAAAGTTAGAGAGGGTAAGTTTATTACAGCTGGGCAACACTCCTGAGTCATCTCCCAAAGATGTGTGCATCCCCACTGCCCCTCATTCTTTATTTATTCCTCAAAGTATTAAATATGCACTCTATTAAACAATACACTTATATTCATTGCTTGACTCTGCCTGCTCTCCTCACGCATGGTAGTGAGCTCCATGCCCTGCTGGGCATGCTCAGTTCTTCTTTTAAAATGGGTCTGGGGTCTTTTTAATGAAATCCTTCTTTTTCTCGGGCTTGAACTTTACAACTGTATCGTGTTGGCAGCTCTCCTGGTTCTCTTGGACCAGTCTTCTACAGTTCAGATCCCTTGTTTGCAGGTGAAGACATGGCCCTCTTCTTTTCCACAATACTCTTGTTCATGTCTCCTTTTACAAACACAAGACAAGTAAATGATATATATCCTTGGGCTATTAATTTCATTTTGGCAGTTGTTGACTACTTTACATTTTTTCTACAAGCAAAAGGTATGTAGCCTTGCTTTTAACTAACCAATTAACTATCTATATTGCTCCTACCTTAAATTTTCATATGTTTCTTTTACCTTGAATTTTTTAAGTTGCTCCTATTCTAGTTAAAATCTTAATTTTCTAATTTGTTTAACTCATTATCTTTGGAAATTTATCATTGCTTGCTGTTAACATAGTACTAGTGAAAATATGGGAGACACTTATTTCTGGAGATTATTGAAAGATAAGACTAT